>NC_057720.1:41962640-42012655 GCF_004010195.1 Chiloscyllium plagiosum | reverse complement strand
GAGGGGAGGGAAATATATCCCTGGTGGTGGGGTCCGTTTGGAGGTGGCGGAAATGACGACGGATGATACGATGTATATGGAGGTTGGTGGGGTGGTAGGTGAGGACCAGTGGGGTTCTGTCCTGGTGGCGATTGGAGAGGCGGGGCTCAAGGGCAGAGGAGCAGGAAGTGGAGGAGATGCGGTGGAGAACATCGTCGATCACGTCTGAGGGGAAACTGCGGTCTTTGAAGAAGGAGGCCATCTGGGTTGTTCGGTATTGGAACTGGTCCTCCTGGGAGCAGATGCGGCGGAAACGAAGGAATTGGGAATATGGGATGGCGTTTTTACAGGGGACAGGGTGGGAAGGGGTGTAGTCTAGGTAGCTGTGGGAGTCGGTCGGTTTATAGTAAATGTCCGTGTTGATTCGGTCGTCCGAGACAGAAATGGAGAGGTCGAGGTAGGAGAGGGAGGAGTCTGAGACGGTCCAGGTAAATTCCTAGAGGCCTGGCATTCAAACTGGAACTCCATCAATAAACACATCGATTTGGACCCCACTTACCAACCTCTGAGAAAAAGAACCGGAAATAATATCACCCACCTTAACAGACAAAGACGCAAAAATAGAAAGTGGGACAGTACACCAGCGCTTCACCGGAGGGTCACTGATTATGTCACCTCGCATGGTGATGTAATGTCTGAGATCAAACCCACCAACTCAGCAAGCAAATTTCCAACCTGAACCTCAACCTGAGCTACAAATCTTCTCAACCTTCAGCAGTATCATCCATACTAGTAGAGCAGTATAATTCTATTCAGGTACTATGTTGTCAACTTTATTCTCCTTCAAATGATACCTCAGACCTTCAGCATGTTCAAATCAGCATTGATAATCCCATGATACTAATGTGAAAATAAACAAAAAAGTTCATCTAAATTCCCCCTTCAAGCATCAACTCATCTCCATGCAACCTCTGGGTTTCTTGTCATGTGCAAAATGTCCCCAGTGCATTTCTATGAAACATCTTGCAGGCAAAAAGATTTAAGACATTTCTGAGAGTTTAGATAAGGTTCTTTGTTCATATAAGTCTCTCTTTCACTTTTCAGTTGTCTCTCTTTCACAAAAACAATGCATGACCATTTTCTATGTTCCTTCTCCTCAAACAAAAAAATGCTTATACAATACATTGTTGAGGAAGTACTGTAGTGTATTTAAGTTACAAACAAAATAATGTGCATGGTTTTAATTTGTCTTTGACCATTTCATTTCTTTCAATCAACTACCATAGGGATCAGGAATCACAGGATGAGGTATCTAAATTTTAGTATGAGCGGGTGAAGCCAGTATAAACTCTGTGTATTAATGACTTATTTTGTGGAGGACATGTGGGAAGAAGGAACAGGAACTAGTTGAGAAACTATAAGAGATTCGGCTCCGGCTCAGTACTACAATTACCTTTTATAAGCTTGACACCTTGGGAAGATGGTAGCATCACTGTCTTTTAATATCTACACACTTTCCCTTTGTGGAATAGTGGGGAGTGGTGAAAGAATCACAGGCTACTCAACCTGCTGAACCACGTCACGCATGCTCCTTCTGTGGATAACAAATCCTGTTGGGGACTTGAACCCAGAACCTCAGGCCTAGATGTTAGGTTGCTACCATTGCACCACAGGCCAACTGGTGTAGAGGTAATGTTGTTGGACTAGTAATCAAGGATCTAGGCTCTGAGGACATGTCTTTAAATTCCACCACAGGAGCTGGTGGAAATTAAATTTCATTAATAACTGCAGGATATATGGTTTATCTCAGTAATGTTGGCCATGATAACAATCTAGCATTGTGTTAGAAACATATCTGATTTACTAATGTCCTTTAGAGGAGGAAATCAGGAGAAAACCTAGTCTGGCCTACACGTAACTCAAAACCAACAGTAATGTGGTCGACTTTTAAATACCCTCTGAAATGATCTATCAAGCACTCAGTTCTCAGGCAGTTAGAGATGGTCAACAGTGTTGGCCTTGCTAGTGACGATCCAAATTCCAAGGAAGAATAGAAACAAACGTTATTCCCTTATCCTGCTGCAAGGAAATACTAATTCATCTAGAAGTAATATTCCATGTTGTCAATTTCTACAGCACACAACTATAGGCTGTTGTTCCACAGTCACACAGAATTATTAACTGGTCTTCAGGGTGTCAATATTTCTGACCTGGACCACAAATAACTTAAGGAGAGCTTTCTGAATTCTTTGTACTGGGCCATAATCACACCACTTATGATAAGGTCTTTTGATTTGGTGAGGGATAGGAGGGTGTGACAGCGAGTGATGGTAAGGGGACCCAGAGGGAACAGTAGCAGCCTCTGCAGTTGTTCAATAGGTTTGCAGTTCTGCCACCCTGTTTGGATGTGAGTGAGGTCTGAAAACTAGGTGAACAAATTGACCATGGCACTGTGGTACAAGAAGCCATTTGAGAGAGGAGGGCTGGGGTGGGTGGAGACATGGGGGTCGGGGTGGTTCTGCTGATGGTGTTGGGTGGTGTGAATCAACAGGGAATGTTGGTGAAGATATTATTACAAAGATTGATTTTCCTTTGAAGCAAAGAGTAAGACTCCAGATGGCTATGACGCCTGTCCATCCTCCAGGGATTTCTGCTGAGGGCTGGAATTCAGCTTGCAATTGGAATGGGAGGATCCGATGCTTAGGGACCATTTAGCTATTAAAGACATAGGTAGATCTAGAAAAGAGGTTCTGAAATAGAGAAAAGGGGAGCTGAGCACTGAATTAAAAAGCAGAGCCTCAAAGATTATAATCTCTGGAGTATTAACTGAACAACATGCAAACTAGCATTTGGTACATGACTCAAAGACTGAGGTGGGACAGATGGGTTTATGAGCCATTGGCAACAATACTGAAAAGACGATGACTACAATTGGGATGGTCTTCACCTGCTCTGTACTGGGGCTAGAGTTCTGAAATAACTCAGTACAGTAAACTGAATAACTAGAGAAGTAGAGAGGATTTGAAATTAAATTTAAGAAGTGAGGGATCAAAAATGGAAAGATGTGGTAAATCAAAGAGTAGAGACATGGTCATAAAGGAAAATAAAAATATGGGAAATGAAGGTCAGAGAATGTCAGGAGGTACAAAGAGAAAATAATAAGGAATACACCAGAAATTAAGATTATATGTTACACAGATAACAAGAGGACCAAAGATAACAAGAAGACTAAACTAAAGACTATGTGTCTGAATTTGCATAGCATTCATAACAAAATAAATAAATTGACAGCACATATTGAAGTGAATAATTACAACTTAAACAGTATTATAGACAAGGAATGGATCCTGAATATTGAAGGGTACGTAACATTCAAGACTTGGTAAAGGTGGAAGGGGGACATTATTAATCAGAGTAATTAGAGATGACCTTGGTTCAGGACATCAGAATGTAGAATTGGTTTGGGTGCAGATGAAGGACAATGAGGAGGTAGGGGTCATTACTGGGAGTGGTCTACACGTCCCTATCAGTAACTATAGTTTGGGACAAAGTATACAAGAAAAATATTGGGTGTTTATGACAAAAAGATGACAATAATCATTGGTGACTTTAAACTGCATAAAAACTGGACAAAATCAGGTTGGTGGTAGTAAACTGGATGAGCGGATAATGAAATGGTTTTGAGTAGCTCCTTAGAGCAGAATCTTCTGGAACTAACCAAACAATATTATTATTAGACTTGGTATTGTGTATTCTGACGGGATTAATAAATTACCTCAAAGCAAAGTCACCACTAAATAGCAGTTAACACAATATGATTGAATTTTACATCCAGTTTGAAAAGGAGAACATTGGGTCCAAGGCTAATATTATAAACCTAAACAAGGGTAATGTGTGATTATAAAAAATGAGCTAACTGAAGTGAATTGGCGCACAAAATAGATAGAGATTCAGAGGCAGCTATTTAAGGGGATATTTCAGAATACACAGAATAAATATATTTCTGCAATAAAGAAAAATTCTAAACACATTTACTTTTTGAAGATGATCAATAATTTGAACATGACAGCACACTATTCCATAGATAATAAAATGTTCACTCCTTCTCATGATCCACATCAGTTTGATTTCCTGATCCAGCAAGTGTGGAGGTGGATGTAGCATCAGAAAGGAGACAAAGTGGATCAACATTTGTCTTATGCAGTGGCACAATGCAGTTAGTGTCTGGATAGTTGTATTCATTGGAGAAAAGCAAAATGAAAGAAAGACTTGAATTTGTATAATGTCTTTAATCACCACTGGATGTCTTCAAACTTAAAAGTGCTTTACATTACTTTTGATACGTGGAAAACGTGGCAACCAGTTTGAGAAAATTGTACAGGTTTGCCATATTGAATCTGTTCATGGACCTTTCAGCAGGCTTGTCATATTGGATCTGACCAAACCCAGTTGAGCTATTCAATGGCCTTAGGATCCAAATGATGTTTGGACACAATGGATGCAAGGCATACATTGGCATGGTTGGTGAAAATTGTGTTTAGTCTGAGTCACCCAGACACTTGAGACACAATCTTTAACATTAAATATGTAAAAGGTTCCAATATTGGTCATTGATTTTGCTATTGTTTGAAGATAATGCCACAAATGTAAACAAATAACTTGCATTTTGTCACCTTTTTCTCATCCTTGTGATTTATTAAAGCCCCTTCAGCCACTTGAGCACTTTTGAATCATGGTCACTGCTGTTCTTACAACCAGCAACAAAAATATTGACTAGTTAATCCACTTCTGTGATGTTTAGTTAGTGATAGGTTTCAGGGCAATTCTCTTACTCTTCTGTTATATAGTGCCAGAGTCTTGTCTACCTGAGAATGCAGATGCCTTCATTAAATGCTGCAATATATTGAAATAGTGGCCTAAATTATGTACATAAGTCTTTGAAGATTAGAAACCTTATGACAATTCTGTTTTCTTTTTCATTCCTCCCCCAAAATATCTTTCCCTTCAGTCATGTATAATGGAAACATGATGTTAAAAATGATATTTATATTATTCAGTTGGTTTGTATTGAGCCAAAGTGACCATGAATATATTTTTAATTGACCTGTTCAGCAACATTATCTCACCCCCCTGGTCCACATGATATTTGAACCCAGGCCTCCTAGCTCATAGACAAGGACACTAAAACAGGCCTTTATTAATCAGGAATATTTTAAGTGTGGTCATCCCTGATCTCAGCTAAAGAGATCATGGAAGTGATAACAATTAATTACAGGCTCAGGCTGATTCAGCCAATAAAATCAACTAGTTACAGTAGTTCTTCCATTAGGAATTTAAAAGAAGGTTAAGTCAAAATACACTTGGCTATGGTGACTCACATCTAAAATTCCAGTTAGAATCCATTGTTTAAATTTACAAATGAAACATGTCTATTATGGCAATGCATGGAATGGCTACCAAAAACAGTATTGAGGGGAAGGGAATGAAAAAGAAGAAGTTTGACGAAAGAAACTCTTATATTTCACTAAAAGGAAACAATACTGCAAATGGAAAAAAGAACTGGATCTATTTTCTATAATCAGAATTATTCTTAAGTGGGTTCTGAATGGGAATAAACTTACTGAACCTTACCTACCGAATAACAAAGAACTGGAATAGCGTAGCGGTTCGTAAACTAAATCCAGACAAATTGCTGCAATAATATACAAACAGTCACCATAACTCAAAAAGAACATTACAATTAAATAACAAACAAAAATAATTAGTGTTCTTGAAAAACATAGAAGGTTGAATGTAGAAGGTAATTGTATACGACATTCTGAATGCTAACTGACTACGGATTGTTCTTGCAGCAGATAAGATTGGTCATGAATAATATAAAGAGTAATTAAATTTCACTACACATACCCCCAGAATATAAAGTCAACAACTGATCATGCCTATTTTCATCATTTATTTTACTTTTGCTGCTGTGTTTCTACTGCCAATGGCTCCAGTATTTTCACAGAAAACTACTTTGGATGAAGATTGTTTGGTTCTTCTGCCCAAATATCTGTCTCTATCTAGTAAATTAAAAGCTGATTGAGTGACAGAGTCAGCATAAAATATCCATTGGGTTTCACTTCATATCCAAAGTTGCATCTACGGCACACATATACAACTTCAAAGCAAGTTGCAATATTGACCATATTGGTGAGGGCATTGGTGTGGATCAAATGAATGGCTGTCAGAAGTATGTATAGAAGGCAGTTCGTGATGTCAATGTCCATGTGACCATGTTTTGATGCCAGTGTGCAAGTTTAGGACTCAATACTCCAGTCAACATCTGCTCTTAACCTCACACAGCTGAACATGCATTTAACGGCAAAAAAGACCTTCCCTATCAGTGTCATTTAAAGGTATCACCAACTACTTACAGGTTTTTGTTGGATAATTTCCTTTGCTGGGCATAGATTCCAAGAAAGCTGAGTGCCTTGTAGTTGTTTAAGGTATCAAAATCTACAGTCAGTAGTGTGACCGATGTTGAACAATCTTTTGCTGTGTTCCAAACTCTTACATAAACCACTTACAGTATTGGGAACTTCCTTCAGAATATTGCATAGCTTGGGGGAATGAACAGAGGGCACACAGTTGCTTAAAGAGGGATGAAAAGATGTGGGTGAAGGTCAAAACAGGATTCCTGGGTTTTGACAAAGCATTTTTACTACACAAACCTCTGAAGAACAATATATGATGTGTAGGGATGTCCTCACTGACCCTGTTACAGCCACAACTCCAGAGTCAGAGCACCCATGCCCTCCACCTCCTCCAAGACTTCTGTTTCCCCGGCCCCCAACGCCTCATCTTCACCATGGATATCCAATCCCTCTACATCTCCATCCACCATAAACCAACGCATCTCGTCCACATCCCGCACCTCCGCCCTCAGACCCCACCCCTCCAACAGTAACAAGGACAGAACCCTCCCCAGTGCTCACCTTCCATCCTACCAACCTTTGCGTAAACCAAATCATCCGCCGACATTTCCGCCACCTCCAAACGGACCCCACCACCAGGGATATATTTCCCTCCCCACCCCTTTCCGCCTTCTGCAAAGACTGTTCCCTCCGTGACTACCTGTTCAGGTCCATGCCCCCCCCAACAACCCACCCTCCCATCCTGGCACCTTCCCCTGCCAACGCAGCAATTGCAAAACCTCCCTCACCTCCATCCAAGGCCCTAAAGGGGCCTTCCACATCCATCAAAGTTTTACCTGCACATCCACCAATATCGTTTATTGTACCCGTTGCTCCCCATGTGGTCTCCTCTACACTGGGGAGACTGGACGCTTCCTAGCTGTGCGCTTTAGGGAACATCTCTGGGACACCCGCACCAATCAGCCACACCGCCCTGTGGCCCAACATTTCAACTCCCCCTCCCACTCTGCCGAGGACATGGAGGTCCTGGGCCTCTTTCACCGCTGCTCCCTCACCACCCGACGCCTGGAGGAAGAACACCTCATCTTCCGCCTCAGAACACTTCAACCCCAGGGCATCAATGTGGACTTCACCAGTTTCCTCATTTCCCCTTCCCCCACCTCAGCCCAGTTCCAAACTCCCAGCTCAGAACTGTCCCCATGACTTGTCCTACCTGCCTATCTTCTTTTCCACCTATCCACTCCACCCTCCTCTCTGACCTATCATCTTCATCCCACCCCCATCCACCCATTGTACTCTTTGCTACCTTCCCCCACCCTCCTCCCTGACCTATCATCTTCATCCCCAACCCCACTCACCTATTGTACTCTATGCTACTTTCTCCCCACCTCCACCCTCCACTCATTTATCTCTCCGCCCTTCAGGCACTTTGCCTGTATTCCTGATGAAGGGCTTTTGCCCAAAACGTAAATTTTCCTGCTCCTCGGATGCTGCCTGAACTGCTTTTCCAGCACCACTCTAATCCAGAATCTGGTTTCCAGCATCTGCAATCATTGTTTTTACCTAAATTCAGAGCAAGTCAAGAATTTAATTACCAGTAGTTGTGAAGCTAACTGTATCAATAACTATTTGTGTATTTGGCTCCTTTTAGGCTAGAGCTGGAGATATTGCTCCATCTCAAAGGTTGTTGTCTATTGCTGGTTAAAGGAGGTCACTGAAACTCTTTATTCGGATAAAACTAACACAATTCATTCTCTCTTGCCAGCAGGAACTTTGCTCAGAGTGAAGGCATCTCCATCTTTCAAGAGGTTATTGACCACACACATTTCTTTGCTGTCACTGCATTTCAACTCTGCCATATTTTAGATCCAGATTCCATCACCTCAACATCAACTAAAGTGTGATCATGTGGAGACAGTAATGCGGGTAAATGCCCAGTATTGTGGCAGCTGTTGTGAATCTGTGAATCTTTTTTGCCAGCTGCATCTAAGTCACCACAGTCAACCAAAAGGTGGTTAATAGTCAACAAGGTTAATAATAGATTAACAATGGCATGATTAATAATACCAATGTACAATCTATGCAAATGATTGCAGCATACATGCAATGAAAATTCTGATAGAACAAAACCACTGGCATCTGAAACACTCCCAATTGCTGGACTACTCCTGAGGAGTCCTGCAGTACTTGGCAAATCCGTTGACAAAGTTTGTCATGATTTGCAGCATACTGTACAAATCTACTGATGGGTGTGTGTGTGTTTGTGTTTTTTTGTTTGTGTTCACTTTTACTGATGCAAATAAGAGCTTGTCTTTGAAATCGTGCTATTGCTTGCCTGTATCTGATGTTCCCCTACTAGACAATGTCAAGATACAGGTCTCCTGTGGGCACTGGGGACAGAGTAACAGTGGTTTGAAGAGGTCCTCAGTAATATCCGGTCTAATTACAATTAAACTGTGTATGCCGTGGCTTAAACGGAAGCTGGGATGAGTGTGAAGGAGTGTCAGCTGTATCAGCTATGTACCGTGAGGAGGGTGGTTTTGTGGCTGCTATGCCATTAGGTCGTCAGCGTAGGGCAATGCCAGATTGCCAAAACATAATGCATATTGTCCTTTTAAAGTTGGTACAGGCATCAGGAATGCTGGTCTTTCAGGAGCTATCAGTAAATTGTAGTTCTTCTGAGAGCAGTGCATGGTACAATGAGGCTAGACTCAAATGAGGGAAGTGCTATCTGGTGAGGTTGGTAGTTAATGAGCCAAATTAGTAAGATATAAGAATATTTGGTAGGCCTTACAGAGAACAACCTTCCATGAAACCTGACAAAATTGATGCTTGGCCAAAAAAACGATTCAGCCAGAAAATTGATGTAATCACAGCCTCAAGTCATCAGCAAAGAGTTGGGAGAAATTAAAAGGAGCCAAAAGTAAAGAACTCACTGGCATCTGGATCTAACCTGGGGCAGAACTGTGCTTCTGACATTTTTCCTTCCTCATCCATAATACTTATCCTGTCTTGACTCTTTGTGTCTGTGGTATGTGTATGGAAATTTTAAGAAAGGGTAGAGCCACATTCTAGACTTTTAATTTTACAATTCAGGTCTCCTTTTTTTGCTATTGCTTAAAAACAATGTACTTACAAGTATAGTTATGTATTTTTAATCAACCTGTTCAAGCATATTATCAACTGTCTGGGGCTAATGTGACTTCAACCTAGACTATCTGGCTCAGAAGTAGGGCAACTACCACTGCACAAGAGCCCTCAAAAAATAGTAACATTCTTGTTAATAGAAAAAGGGGTTATGTATATTCTTTTGACCTGAATTAGACAGTAAGGTAGAATTGGGTAGTTTCATGGGTTAATGAAATTATCCAATTTCTGATGATTCTGGGAATAGTGGGGCTTGATTACCAGCACAACACTCCTTATTAGTTATGATAGTGTTCCTATGCAGTTCCATCGTAATGGTTGCAGCATGAGTTATGGAAGTCTGCAGATTTCCAGTGGAAGAGACTGCACTTCATGTAACCCTGTAGGATGAAATCCAGCAGCTGAGACTGAGAAGGCCTGACTGCAAACTGTAGTACTTTGTCTGGGCTGCCTGATAAGCAATACCAAAGGCTGAATGGTTGGAATGGTAGGATGAATGTCACGTTGGAGACACCTTCTGATGCTGCCCGGCTTGCTGTGTTCTTCCAGCCTCCTGCCTGTCTACCTTGGAGAGGACAACAGGTTTGTACTCGTGGAACTACCACCAACCCCACAAGGAAACATCATATTAAACATCATAATCTTTTGGAAGACAGAATACTGGACTGCAATGATACCTTGCAAGCTCCTTTGTAGACTGCGATTTCAGCTATGCTTCCAAGGCCACAAACCTTAGATAACTACAGTCTGAGTATGCAGATTTTTGGTGGAAGCTGCTTCTGCTGGAATGGATACTGAGACAGCATGTGTCAGACATTCCATTATGATTGATCAACAAGTTGTACTAATGGGTCTAGTCATTCCTTTAATGCTTGAAAGGGTGGCCTGCAAGTGCTGCATTAATTGGTGTGCAAATTTGTGTCCAAGTCTATGTTCCTTGACAGTAATTGTAGCCTTCTCAGGCAGACTTGACAATACACCAAGCATTTCACAATGCATAACCATCAGGCCGTGGCATGTTGAATCGTTATGCAATATTATATAGTGCTTGCTTAGAGATCATGCAAGATAATGTGTCTATATTGTCAACGCACATTACAAGATATTATGGCTTACAGTACTTCTAAACACAGGATATGAAGGCTACATCAGTATGCCATGATTAGCATGAAAATGAATACTGAATAGGATGCAGCTAATTCGGTACAAAGGCAACTCAGAGAGGGAGATAGTACAAATAAGTACATTTGATAATACCCAAATTTCAACATTCCCCTTACTCAGGTACTGCTGGAAGGGCAGTTTCCACTGAATGCAATTCTACACATAAACTCATCATGTTTTATCTGCTACGTTACCATACAAAGTTGTGGCCCCAAATTTGTTTTCAGACTGTATCACTGTTTCAGCAGAAAATCATGAAGTTGTTTTGTTAATTATAGCCACGTCAATTCCCTCTATCAGCAGTACTCACTGAACCCTAGGGAACTGAATTACCATTGTGTTATTGAGCCACCATAATTAGTAAACAGGTGGTGCATTTCTGCAGGGTAAAGTGAGTTTTCCCACCTCAAGCAGACTGAATGCTATCACCCAGCAAAACCAAGCTCCACTTGCAACAGTCAAGATTGAACTAATGACAGTCATCATGTTAAACAGTCTATAGTTCATCCATGTTCATTATGTTAGATGAAAATGTCCAAATCCTCTAGTATTTTGCAAGGATCTGGCTGATGTTTAATAGAAGAACAAAAAGGAAAACTGTTGTAAACCTGAATTAAATCCAAACATATAATGGATACAGAACAAATCAGTTAGCATTTGCAAAATGACAGGTTAAATTTCAAGCTTACCCATTTCATCAGAACTTGGAGCTAATGAAGGGTACAAATCTGAAGTATCAAATGTTTTGTTTCACAAATGTTTACTGAACAATCTTTTCTAGTGCTTTCAGTTTTACTTTCAATGTCAAATTTAATATTTAGATTAACCAGGGTCATAATGAACTGAAATAATTAACACTGCCCAAATAACAAATCCCACAGATACCACACATTTTAAGTTTATGTTTATATTGTCTTCAATCCCAGAAAAGTAATACTTTAATTTCTCACAGCAATGGAATTTGCCAACTGGCGCTTTTCTTGCCTAATATTTTAACTTGTGAGCTACATATTTATGTGATAATGGATGTATCTGTATTATTGCCTAACCAGATTGATTCCAAACCAAGCAATTAAAGAAGCAGCCCAACATGTGATCACAGCATAGGTGTGGTACTCTCAAAAATGACTTGGAATATTGAGACACAAAAAAATTGACTTTTGCACTGTAATTTTACAGCAGCCACAACACTGAAAATATCCCAAACCATTTCACAAAAATGTGTTAAAACAAGCACTAATCCAGTGTAGTAGAGATTTAGGAGAGATGGCCTCACCTGTACCGAGGCACAGTGAAAAGCTTTGTCTTGCGAGCAATTCAGGCAGATCACAGGGTTAAGTAGCATAGATAGTAAATAATAGGTAAACAGTGGCAAAAACAAAAACACAGGTACAGATGAATGTTAAGAGTTTGTAAGTCCATTCAGTATTCTAACAACAGTAGGGTAGAAACTGTTGCGAAACCAGCTGGTGTGTGTGTTCAGGCTTCTGTACCTTCTCCCCGGTGGTAGAGGTTGTAGAAAACCATTGCCGGGGTGGGATGGATCTTGAAGAATGCTGGCAGCCTTTCCTTGACAGCGGGATTCTATGGATGAGAGGTTGGCCTTTGTGATTGTCTGGGCCAAATTCATCACTCTCTGTAACCGTCTCCAATCTTGAATGGTACAGTTGCCATACCAGGTAGTGATAAATTCAAACAGAATGCTCTCGATTGCACACCTATAAACGTTAGCAATGCCAAATTTCCTCAGCTACCTGAGGAAGAAGAGACGTTGTTGGGCGTTTGCAATCAGTGCATCCACATGAAGAGACCAAGAGCTTGTTGTGGATGACCACTCCCAGGAGCTTGACACTCTCCACTCATTCCACCTCTGTGCTGTTAATGTGTAGGGAGGCATGAGTAACATCCCACCGAAAGTCAGTAATGAGTTCCTTGGTTTTGCTGGCATTGAGAGCTAGGTTGTTCTCAGTGCACAATTTTTCAAGGTCTTCCACCTCCCGTGTGTAGTCTTTTTCATCGCCATCTGAGATTCGACCAACTATGGTGGTGTCATCAGCGAACTTGTAAATGGCATTAGTCTGGTATTTGGCGACGCAGTTCTGGGTATACAGTGGGTACAGTAGAGGGCTGAGTATGCACCCCTGGGGGGCTCCACTGTTGAATGTTAGTGAAGATGAAATATTGTCTCCAGTCTTCACTGATTGTGACCTGTGGGTCAGGAAACTGAGTTGCAGAGAGTGGGGCTTAGTCCGAGATCACTAAGTTTAGTAATCAGGCTCGAGGGAATAATAGTGTTGAAGGCTGAACTGTAGTCAATGAGTAGGATTGTTATGTAGCTGTTCTTGGTGTCAAGATGTTCTAGGGAGAAGTAAAGCGTAAGTGATATGGCATCTGACATGGATCAGTTGGTCCAATAGGCAAATTGGAGTGGGTCAAGAGTAGTGGGGAGGCTGGAGTTGATTAATGCCATGACCAGCCTTTCAAAGCACTTCGTGACCACCGAAGTTAGGGCCACTGGGCGGTAGTCATTGAGACATGCTGCATGAGCCACCTTAGGCACAGGGATGATGTTGGCCCCCTTGAAACAGGCAGGGACAGTGGCCTACTGCAGGGAGAGGTTGAAGATGTCCGAGAAGACTTCTGCTAGTGGATCTGCACATGCTCTGAGTGGACGGCCTGCTACTCCGTCTGGTCCCATCGCTTTCCTTGGATTCACATGAAGGAAAACTGATCTGACCTCTGATGCAGTGACTGTTGGAACAGCATCATTAAATTGGGATTATCTGTTGAGTTTTCAAATAGGTAAAGTTATTCTATATTCTGTTCTCTTTAGTTTGTATTTCATTCGGTAATGTAGCAAATAAATTCTGTTTTGTTTAAAACTAAGTGGTTGGGCAAGTTGCATCACCTGGAATATCCACTATTCAACTGCTTCAAACAACTCGCAAAGTTAGGGTCTGGACTACTTTCTTGAAATGTTTTGAGGGGATCTAGCCTGGTCCATAACACTCCTAAAGAAGAGAAACATTGAAGTATTTGGGGAGGGGATCCAGGGAGTGGACCCGAGGCAGCCGAGCTTTTATGTGACAACATGGAAAGGCAAAGCAAAGCAAAAGGGATTGATTAAGGAGGCAATGGACAAGTTGAAAGAGGTGATCAGACAAACATCAGGTGTTATGCATGTCATGTGTAAGCTTAACCTGTCTATATGAAGGACTCTTGTGCTGCAGTGGTAGCATCCCTACCTTAGAACTAGGAGGCTTGGGTTTAAATCCCACCTACTCCAGAAGTGAGTAAGAACAGCTCTAAGGTGGACGATGTTCACATGTAGGCAAACAGGAAGAAAACAATGTTGGATCTTCTGAGTTTTCCGAGAAAATGGTCAATGGTGGAAGAAGATTCTTTGTTTCATTATTGCTAATTCAATAGTAGCCAAAGTGAAGGCAGCCCTATCAAGGTGGCCAGGAGGGGAAAAAGGCATGGTTAGGAGTTAAAAGTTATAGAATGGTTGATGTGAATGATGATGAATATGCATCTTCAGTCACAGAGAATGCAATTTGAGGCTTTGACTAGAGCTAGTTTTGCATTCTAAGAGGAACAGTAATCAGATTGGATGAAGTTAAACACAGCAGAATAATTAGCTTGAGCCATGTGTCGGAAGACTGGAAGTTGTTAATGCAGTGCCACTATTTAAGAAATGTGGTGAGGAAAAGCCAGGGAACTATAGACTGGTGAGCCTTATATCAGTGATGGGTAAGTTGTTGGAGAGGATTCTGAGGGACAAGATTTACAATATTTGGAAAGGCAAGGGCTCATACATTTTCGGCTCATTAGGATAGTCAATATGGCTTTGTATGTGGGAAATTGTGTCTCACTAACTTGATTGAGGTTTTCGTTGAGTTGACAAAGGGGATTAACAAAGGCAGAGCGGTAGACGTTATCATGGACTTCAACAAAGCATTCAAAGTTCCACATAGTAGACTGGTTAGTAAGATTAGATCACATGGTATCCAGGGGGAGCTAGCCAACTGGATACAAGTTGGCTTGAAGGTAGAAGACAGAGGATGCTGGTGGGTTGCTTTTCAGACTGGAGGCTGTTACCACTGGTGTGCCACAAGGATCGGTGCTGGGTCTACAGCCTTTTGTCATTTATCTGAATGATTTAGATGTGAATATAGAAAGCATGGTTAGTAAGTTTGCAGGTAACACCAAAATAAGTGATGTAGTAGACAGTGCAAAAGATTATCTCAGAGCACATCGGGACCTTGGTCAGATGGGCCAATGGGCCGAGGAGCGGCAGATGGAGTTTAATTTAGATAAATGTGATTTGGATTTAGGATAAGACAAACTAGGGCAGAACCTATACAGGTAATGTTGCCAAACAAAGAGACCTAGGGATGCAGGGCATAGTTCCTTGAAAGTGCAGGAAAAATGGAGGTTGGAAATTGGGTGACGAAGAAGGCTTTTGGCACACTTGCCTTCATTGGTCAGTACACCTAGTATAGGAATTGGGATGTCATGTTGTGGCTGTACAGGACATTGGTGAGGCTATTTTGGAATACAGTGTTCAATTCTGATTGCCCTTCGACAGGAAAAATGTTGTTAAACTTGAGAGGGTCAGCAAAGAGTTACAAGAATGTTACCAGGAGTGGAATTATAGGGAGAGGTTAAATAGATTGCGGCTTTTTTGCTTGGAATGTCAGAGGCTAAGGAGTGACCTTATGGAGCTTTATAAAATCATGAGCAGCATGGATAGGGTGAATAGCAAAGTCTTTTTCCTAGGATGGAGGAATCCAAAATGAGAGGGCATATGTTTAAGGTAAGAAGGGAAAGATTCAAAAAGGACACAAGGAGTAACCGTTTCATGTTGTGGATGGTGCACGTGTAGAATGAGCTGCCAGATGAAGTGGTGGAGGTGGGTACAATGACAACACTTAGAAGGCTGGGTATTTGAATACGAAAGGTTTAAAGGGATATGGGCCAAATGCTGGCAAATGAGACTAGGTCAGATTGAGATGGCTGGTCGGTGTAGACAAGTCAGACCAAAGAGTCTGTTTCCGTGCTGTATGATTGTATGTGGTACTATGTTCAAGGAACTGGGATTAAAAAATGGAGGTTGGAAATTGGGTGATAGCTAATATAGAAAAAGGCATGAAGAGTGATCTTTAGCGTGATTATTGTAGCTTTGAAAAGGAGGAAGGTAGCATCAGACAAGAGGGAACCAGTTGCAATGCCAGTTAGTTTAGAAGCCACCAGGGAAACTAGATGGAATGGAACATTTAGATTTACAAGGCCATGTTGTTCAATAAAGTTTTGTTACATTTTCAATTCTAATATAGGTATAGGTCTAGTGTCCTGCCACCCCGTGAATGTCAACTTTGGTGACACACCATCACATATTTACTTTTTAGACCACATGCCCCTCAATATCAAGGGCCATGTCATTCATGTTGAAGGTTTGGTCGTGCTTTAAATTGCAAGTGGGTCTGGTATCATTCCAGCTGGCAATTTTAACGATGCTGAAACTCAACGGAAAGACATGGAAGCATGTTTTCTGGCAAAAGCAGACAATCATTTGGAACAAATAAACTAGCAACACAATTCTACATTTAATCCACTACTGATAAAACCTTGGACTTTCTATTGTCCCAAACAAAAGTAATACACCTGATGGAAATGGATCTCAATCCATGCTGAATTAGCAAACCGTAACCAGGGCAGTAGTAGAAGTCCTGCAATTATCCTGAGAAATTCTAGAATAATGAGAAGGGGGAGCAATCCACCAGAATTGTTGGACCTAATTGCTATCCAGCAACTGCTGATTAAATTGACAGCGTGAATAATGAGATAGAACAGCAGATTACATTGCCTGCAGTTGAACAGCCTGTCATTAATGACTCTCTTCGCGAACTCAGACACATATGAAGAATGGCCACATGGTATGGGGTAGTGTTCCTCAGTAAATATTCACACATTCCAGGAGGAAGGAAAAAGTAGAAAAAAATTGCAACAATAAAGCTATTGTGAGTTCCACAGAACAAAAGTAACGTCGTGATCCAACACACTTTACCAAGAACAGTCCTCGCAGGGGTTTGGCACAGCCCATAATTTCCTGAAATGTCCCCGTGCGATTACCACTCCCCTCTTGGAAACTGAATAATGAAAACAACTGCAATGAAAACATTCTTTTGTTTGGTTTGTTGCTATCAGCAGAAATATTTAAAGAATTAAAAGCAGCCAATATGCATTGGACTGAACTTTCCCAGTCTTGTAGTGGTCTGCTTGGAGATGGAGGAGCTGCAAAAATCATTAAGACTCAGGTTTGAAGAGCTCCCTATTGCATTCCTGCTGCTGGGAACTTTGCTGATATCTGCTTTTGATTCTTGGATCAAGAGTTCAGTCAAGATGCTACAATACAGGGCAAAAATGAATACAGAACCCAATACATTAGACTTGGATATGATGTTGGGATCCTGACAAGGATGTGCTGGAAATTGCATTCAGAGGTGGACTGCCAATTACATTTGTTATAACAATAGACAATAGGTGCAGGAGTAGGCCATTCTGCCCTTCGAGCCTGCACCATCATTCATTATGATCATGACTGATCATCCTCAATCAGTATCCTGTTCCTGCCTTATCTCCATAACTCTTGATTCCACTATCCTTGAGAGCTCTATCCAACTCTTTCTTAAAAGAATCCAAAGACTGGGCCTCCACTGCCCTCTGGGGCAGAGCATTCCACACACCCACCACTCTCTGGGTGAAGAAGTTTCTCCTCATCTCTGTCCTAAATGGCCTACCCACTATTTTTAAGCTGTGTCCTCTGGTTCGGGACCCACCCATCAGCGGAAACATGTTTCCTGCCTCCAGAGTGTTCGATCCTTTAATAATCTTATACGTCTCAATCAGATCCCCTCTCAGTCTTCTAAACTCAAGGGCATACAAGCCCAGTCGCTCCAATCTTTCAACATAAGATAGTCCCGCCATTCCAGGAATTGACCTCGTGAACTTACGTTGCACTCCCTCAATAGCCAGAATGTCTTTCCTCAAATTTGGAGACCAGAACTGCACACAATATTCCAGGTGTGGTCTCACCAGGGCCCTGTACAACTGCAGAAGAACCTCTTTGCTTCTATACTCAATCCCTCTTATTATGAAGGCCAGCATGCGATTAGCTTTCTTCACTACCTGCTGTACCTGCATGCTTGCCTTCATTGACTGGTGTACAAGAACACCCAGATCTCTTTGTACTGCCCCTTTACCTAACTTGACTCCATTTAGGTAGTAATCTGCCTTCCAAAGTGGATAGCCATACATTTATCCACATTAAACTGCATCTGCCATGAATCTTTCCACTCACCTAACCTGTCCAGGTCATCCTAACAATCTCCTCACATTTCACCCTGCCACCCAGCTTTGTATCATCAGCAAATTTGTGAATGTTACTATTAATACCATCTTCTATATCATTAATATATATTGTAAAAAGCACTGATCCCTGCGGTACCCCACTGGTCACTACCACAATTAAGGGTGATGTTGCTATCTTGCCAATGGGTTGCCACCAGCAGAGTGGCTCCCTCCCTGTCGCACATAAATGTCACCAGTTAAATGGAGGCAAGCTCCCCACCAAGACTATATAGCCATCACTGTCAAGGTTCCAAGCCTCATTAGTGGGATCGTAATCATGAAAGGCTGCAATCCCAGCAGAGTGGTTCCTTTCCATTCTTAAAATCTTACCAGCTTGAAATGTTGCTTCTGTCTCTATTCTGTGCATCCCAATGCAGGTACTTAAATTTTAAGTCAAGCATGCATTCCCCTTCACCTCACCTCAATAGGCGGGGCTGCTCTGGCACCGGAGCTGCCAGCTCTCTGATCACAATAGCAGTATCAGCAACTGTCTTTCTAGGACAGCAAGCATGAGATGGCCAAATAGGAAGCTATATTGCTGGTCTTCTTTACACCAAATGTAAGCTCTAAGCCCCCAACTAGTTCTGTAGTCAGGATCCCAACATCATGTCCAAGTCTAATATATTGGGTTCTGTATTCATTTTTGCCCTGTATTGTAGCATCTTGACTGAACTCTTAATCCAAGAATCAAAAGCAGATATAAATCATAAAAGTGGCTATATTTTCTTATCAAATTGAATATATCATTAGTTTGTATACTAATACACTAAGAGAAACAGTAAGCAACAAATAATTGTTATTTTCCAATCCCAAAATGTATTATTGCATAGATCATTGCAAGGAGTGTTTTCCTTTCATTACTTATCGCCTACTCCAGAATAATCACCATTTAAAAATGTTCTTTACACACTTGCACATACATATTTCTAGAAACCAATGCATCCATCAAATCCTGAAAAGATAACTGCTAGATGCTTACATACAATGGAGATTAGTACATAATAAAGGATTTAGATTATTTATTTGGCTGCAGCACAATGGGTCATTTGGACAGCATGTGGAAGAGCTCTTGAATATATTGATTGATGGTTATTCTGAGTTATAGTGCTGGGGACATTTCGGGTTTTGTCTCCCAAACCAAGTGTGATATTCTTAAAAAATAATTACTGGAAAACTTCTTTCTTAGTTTATTTTGGTGCAGAAGTTTAATTATTGCTACATACTTATTTCCCTGCATATTATTCTGTAAACTAAATATTTATGTAAAAAACATTCAATTTGAAAAAAATCCCAAGATACATACAATTTCTAGTAATCTGACATAAATGCTTGATTCATCTATGTTTACAATGAATAATATTGCAGATATTTCCATAGGACATGATATAAAACAACAAATGGCTACTTTTTTCACAGTTTCAAAATTAGATATGTCACTGAATGTTTAAAAGTCCCTGGGAAAATGCAGTAATTGTCACCTAGAGCAAATATTGATGGAATGCTTTAATCATTACTGTGATATCTGCATTATTTCTACAATACTAGCACTATAAATATTACAAAGAAAGCATCAATGAAATATACAGTTTTCTAATTATTATTTCTTCATGTGTGAATTATTTTCAATGACTTTATCAATGGTACATAATCTGTACAATTACGAGGGAGACATGTGTTTTAAACAAGGTTTTGACAAAAAAAGTTGAATTTTATGGAAACATCAGAACCCATCATTGGGAAATCATCTGGGATGCTGGAGAAGTAACAATATTTTAACTCAGTGCTGCTGAGCTCGTTGGAGAAAATTAATTGGTCTTCCAATCCTGATCACCATCCAACAATCTCTGCTGAATAGTGCATGTCTAAGTATTAGGCAAAATGGGATCTGTGATACCTCATGAACGATTGGCCTACCCACACCCACAGTTGGTGCTTGTACAAGAATAATGCCGTTCTAATAACCTACACCCGCCCCACCAACTCAGCATCCAGATACTGTAGCAGGCCAATTCCTGCTGTAAAACTGGCAGGAGATGGACAACAAATGTGCATCAAACAATTTTGTTGCAACAATGGGAAAACCGATAAGTGATGAACCAATGCAAAAAGAACTAAAATAAGATTTTTTTGGCATGCAATAAAAACAAAATTGTATTAATGAAGAAACCCAAAGCCAGGAAGTGTAGAATTTTAATAACTATCACTGAAGAAGTAAAGGCAATAAGGAGAATTTGATTATTCAAAGAAATTGAATTGAAGAATTGAAAAAAAATTGAAAGAGAATAGAAATGAGAGTGAAATAGACTGCCCTAATTCTGACATACAAAATCAAAGCAATAACAATATTTGCAGTTTGTTTTATTTCCATATACAGTTGAATCAATTTTGTATGAGTATCTAATTGATGTATCTTTGCACAATGGTACTCAAAATTGAGAATTAATGACATCTCAAGTCACTTAGTTTTATCCACATTTCCTAAGTTAGCAATGATTTGAATTTTTATTTCTAGTTGGAGTACCTTGCTGCTTTAATAACTTACTAAACTGGAGGATAAAATTGCAAATATGAACCTTAATATTCCAGGTTTTGTGTCCTGAATGAGGTAAAAACTCACAGCTCTTGCATATTCACAGTGAGAGATAAGTATTACAATAAACTTAATCAAACATAACAGGATCTTTGTAATTGCAATATTGGTCCAGTAGCATGTTTCAAGGAAGTGATATACATGTAATCAAGTTGCCACATTGGGTTATTTGCACTACTCTTCCACTAATTCTGACATAGAAAAGCAGCAATTCAACCTCCCAGTACAGAAAAACTTAAGTATGTTGCTGGAACTGCATTACTTGCCCATTAAAGCCACCATAGAAAATTACAATACTATTTAACAGTGGAAGTACTCTTTTATTGAGAAAAATTATATTCCTACAATACCAACCAACCTCTTTGCCAAAAAGGGGAAGAATTTAAGTTATGCAGTCTCACTCCTTTCAAGGAGCAAGTTGTCTTGAGAACTTTTTAAAAATTTAACATTTTTATCTTACTTTTGCTTTGGTCACTTTTACTCTCATTTTTTAAATTAAACTTTCTGCCCCTCTCTAATTTCTTTTGACTATTTTGACTCTAAAATATTCTCCTTCTCCATTATTCCTCCTTTACTTTCTCAATAACTTAATCACTTTGGTTAAGGAGAATGACTTGTTGGTCCCATCAATAAATCTCACCCTTCCAGAAACCTATGAATTAAAAACATTTGGGCCGCAAATGAGTGAACAAAAGCTTTAACAATTTATTAAGCTTGAGGATGAAACAAAACAAAAACTAAATAATGTGGCATAATGATGCTCTACTCCATCAAAATTTGGCATGAATGAAATATTGTATTTCTGTTTGCTTACCTTTTCCCCTATTCTCTTATATATATTTTTTCCCTTTATTTTATTATGCTGACAATATTTTCACTTTCTTTCCAATAAAAATTGATTTATCAATCTACCTTTTGAGAAGTTTTCTACATATTTTCAGTTTCATCTACTCCTCAAACATGGTATTGGAGATGTAAAAATGTGGTTCTTTTCATTGTATTTACCCATAATTGCAATCATTTAGCTCTAATACGCACTATATTAAATATGAGCAATTAAATTTAAAGTTTAGCAGCTTCTCATCCAAAATCAAACATGATATGCATTGATGTGTTTTTTTCTCTATTCTCTCCTGTGTCATGGTCAAAAGATGTGTTTCTTGTGTCACTTTTATTAAAGTATACAGTTTGAACCTTCCAAATCTATTTCAAATGTTTTCCAATTAGTATCTGTGTTTTGTACCATGACTGTCCAATATCTGAGGCTTGTTCATATTCTCAATTTGGTAAGGCTTGTGACACATCCAGCAGTCCAGCATGTGAATTGGAAATATTTTGGGTAACATTAGTTAGTGAAGAACTGTCAACTGCCCATGGAGCATTGCCATACATTCATCTACAATTGTGGGTTATGAACACGGTTAAATGACTGGACATTGGAAGCTTGACCAAAGATGAGGCATAGAATAAAGAATATGTGGAAGGATACTCAAGCACATAATTTACTCGCCTTGCCTAAGTCATCACTTGAACCACTTCTTTTAAATGGGTGCTGAGTGCTTAAAGCTCAGATGCTGAAGTCATATTATGAGGAGGTCCATTAGCTTAAATCCTTCTTGCATCTAGTTAACTATGTGCATGCTTTATCTGCACATGATCAGTTATGCTATGTGGTGCTTACACAAATTGAGCAGACTGTACCACAAATAGGCTTTATTCCAAAAATCCAATTATTTGATGGGTGATACAGTGGGCAAGGGACACCACATTATGACCTCACTATAACATAGTGTCACAGAATTATAAAATTTTAAAGTACAGAAGGAGGACATTCATCCCATCGTGCCAGTACCAACTCCCAAAAGAGCTACCAAGCTACTTTCACTCTTCAGCCCCATATCGTAGCCCTCTAACTTCATCATTTTCAAATATATATCCAGCTCTCTTCTGAAACCTCCTACAGATTCCACCTCCCAGGCAGCACATTCCAAATCCTAACAACTCTATGAGTAAAGAAGATTTTCCTTATCCTAACTCTCTTGCTGACAATCTTGAAATTGTGACCCCTAGTTACTTATTATAAAGTTACTGATTATAATTATACTCATTAAAACATTAGAAAGCATACTTGTTTTATTCATTCACAGGATGAGGCCGTCACTAGCTAGCCAGCATTTATTTCCTATCTGCAATTGTCCAGATGGCAATTAAGAATTTCTGTGGGTCTGGAGTCACATGTAGGCCAGACCAGGTAAGGATGGCAGTCTCCTTCCCTAAAGGACATTCGTGAACCAGATGGGTTTTTCTCAACAATCAGCAATGGATCCATGGTCATCGTTGGGTTCTCAATTCCAAATTTTTATTGAATTCAAATTTCATCATCTGTCATGACGGGATTCAAACCCAGGTCCCCAGAACATTACCTGGGTCTCTGTATTAATAGTCCAGCAATATTACCACCAAACCATCACCTCCCCTTGACCTCAATTATTAACACGATCATTAAAGTATAAGAACAGTGAAAGAACAGTAGAAAAAGTCTTCTGTCAATTAAGACTGATTAGTTTTATTAACTTATTTGACATTCTAATTTAAGTAAAGAAACATAAACACACACAATTAAAGCTGAAGGATACAACAAGATCTATATTTATGGTCCCTGTGGGCATATTTGCACTGTCAGGCTACATCCAGCATATTTATAGATGACATTGTTCAATTGCCAGTACCACATTTACCGCTGGAAGAACACCAAAATTATCAATCAAAGTATCTCATGCTGATTTGCATATGAAAACAAAATATACCACAATTTATTAATTTTCTTAACTCTTGCACAACCTCAAGACAGATAGCATAATGAACAATGTATTGACAGTTACAGTGCATAGATTTGCCTTTTTTGTTAGTTGCTACTTACATAGCATTGCAGGTTTTCATGTGTTTCTAGACTGAGAGGGAAAAGAAATTGTGGTTATGAACGAAGTTCTGCAATAGGTCAGTCATATTTGGCCACATTTAGTTCAAGCATGAAAGCCGATCAGCTCCTTTGGCTTTAGTATGAAACGATGTATGAGTGAAGACAATTTGGAAAAGACTGACAAAGTCTTTCTTTCAATTAAAAGTGAATCATGGCAAAATCAAATTTTCATTTAGCACCACAATGTATAACTAGGGAAGTGAGAGCATTTCAATAGTGTAAAATCTGCTGAATTTGCTAGTGCAGTTAATCCTTGATGAACACATCTGTGAAAAAAATTACAGATCAAGGCATGAAAATCAAATGTTTTAAACATCTGGCATTTTCCTATTCAACAGAATTATTATTTTGTGCCTGATAATAGTTAAATTTTAAAAAATCATGATCTGCATTTGTTAATAGACTAAAAGAATTTGATCTTGTTCCACCTTTATGAATTCAATCATTTTTCTGTTAGTTAACGTTTTGGTAAGTTTGTTCCTGCCGAATGTCTGTTTGATGACAAATAATACAAGTGCAATTTCAACTCTGTGTTTGGGTATTGTTCAAGTTTAAACATCACTATGTATTATTGCTGATTCATCTTAACTGAAACCTAGACCTCAATTCTTGTACCTCTGATTCAAACTGAGATTCAAACTAACAGAATCAAGCAAACTGGTTTAAATCATCCCAGTCATTTAAATTTTACAGTACAGAAACCAACCTATGCAATGAAAGCTTCCACAAAATGCAGTCAGAGATCTACCTTACCAGGGAGGGCCTAACTATTGCGATTTTTGGCTGAACCAACCAACACTGTCAATTTTTCAATTTAGTTCTATCAACATCTTGGGTGTTACTATTGACCAGAAACTGAACTGGAACAGCCACATAAATAGAATGGTTACAAGAGAAGATTAGAGGTTAGTAATTTGCAACAAGAACTCATCCCCTGTCTTCTCAAAATCTATTTGCCATCTATAAGGTACAGGTCAAACGTGCGATAAAATACTCTTCATTTGCCTGGATGAATGCAGCTCCACAATATTCTTGATACCATCCAGGACAAAACAGTCTGCTTTATCTGTACCCCATTCACCTCTTCCAACATTCATTTCCTTCATGACTGCAGTTACTCACTAAGACTCCTTAGATCGCACCTTTCAAATACATGATCTCTATCATCTAGAACAACAAGATATCAGATGCATGGGAACACTTAAGTTCCCCTCAAGGCTGCACACCATCCTGACTTGGAACTATATTACCATTCCTTCAATGTCACTGGGCCAGAATCCTGGAACTCTCTTTCTAACAGCATTGTGAGTGCTCCTACTCACCAAGGATTGCAGCAGTTCAAGAAGGCAGATCACTACCCTAGGGAAATTAGAGTTAGAAATTAAATGCTGCCAGTGACACCCATGTTCCATGAACAAAGAAAGAAATCTCCCTGTGGGTTAACAGGAGAACAAATGCTCCCTCAAGGTACTCAAGGAAACCCTCAGCCACCAACAGCCCAGACCTCCAACCTCCTACTAACTAAACTGATAACAAACCTTTCCCCACTGACCTCCCTCATTACCCAATTGCAGGCTTACCTCCCAGTGTTCCCACTCCTGATTTCTGTGAACAACCCCAACCAGGCCTACTGTTGCTAGTTTTCCATACAACCCACTGTCAGATTCTCCATGATATTTTCATGCAATAAGTTGCTTCTAGTCCTTCCTTGTGTATGAAGTTTGCTTGGAACTTTAAAAATATGCCAAAGTTATTGTCTTTTTTGACATGAAACATTTTAAAATTTGAGACAGTCAATTCTGGCTGCTGTTGGAATTTCAGTAACCCTCTACTGATTTATTCCTGTGTTAATCTTCTGTGTTTAAATGTTCTTCCTACCACCTATTATAGGTTCCAGGTTCAAATGTACAAAAGTCAGTTCTTCTTCCTCTGTCAGCAATGATGATGGTGGATTGCTCCCTGTCTCTGCAAGTACTCCTCCACTGAATACACTGAAACCTATCTTCTACAATTTAAACTCACAGATGTTGGAATGTCACAACTCACTGAGGTAATGCACCATGAAATCAAGCCTCGTTATTCCGAGAATTGCACCAAAAGTTAGAAGTTTGTTTTTAAAGGTATGCAGAGTACACAATTTATTTGAATATCAGAAAATTCTGTACAAAACAGAAATATTATTTATTACAAGTAATTAAATTTTAGCTGTAAGCAAATAGATATAATCCATACACAAAAATCAGTACTAACTAAAACTCTAATTCCCTTACAAACTCCTCTTAAACACACACACACACACATCAGTTCAATGATCCTGAGTATGATGTTGAGATGATCCTCTGTCAGCTAGCCAGGCCCTTGCTGTTCAGTTTCTGTTCTCAGAAGTCTTCCTCTGTTTTGCAAAAAGTACAGAGTAACTAATTCACTTGGAAAATGTCTCTGACTTATCAATTCAAAAATCACAACAACTGCTATAGGAAAGTCAACTATTTATGTTCAAGTTTAAACTGAGAGTCTTACAGAAAAGTCCCTTCAACCCATTGAGTCTGCACCAACAAAAAAATACACTACTACCTATACTAGTCACACTTTCCCATCCAGACCCATAGCGTTGAACGCAAATTTTTCATCCAAGCATGTATTAAAGGTTGTGAGGCTACCCACCTCAACTACCATCCCAGGCAGTGCATTCCATACTCCCACCACCCTCTCAGTGAAAACATCTTTACTCAAGTCCCTCCTTTCATCACAAAAGTGTGCCCTTTTATTCTTGACCCTTTGACTAAGGGGAACAACTGCTTCTATCCACCCTGTCCATGCCCCTCACACACATACACTTCAAATCAGGTCTCCCCTCAATAGTCTCTACTCCAAATAAAATAAGCTGACCTATACAGCCTCTCTTCATAGCTGAAATGCCCATCCCAGGAAACATCCCAGTGAATCTCAACTGCAATCCCTTCAATGCAATCACATTCTTCCTATAGTGTGGTGACCAAAACTGTGCAGAGTACTCCAGCTGTGGCCTAACCAATGTTCTTATAATCTATGCCTTGACTGATAAAAACAAGTCTCCTATATGCCTTCTTAACCACCCTATTAACCTGTACAGCCACCTTCAGAGATCTGTGGACAAGCACTCCAAGAACCTTCTATTCAAAGAAAAAAGAACAAAGAAAATTACAGCATAGGAACAGCCCTTTGGCCCTCCAAGCCTGTGCCAGATTCTTTATCTAAACCTGTCACCTATTTTCTAATGGTCTGTATCCCTCTGCTCCCTGCCCATTCATGCATCTGTGCAGATACATCTTAAATGACGCTATGGTGTCTGCCTCTACCACCTCCGCTGGCACCCACCACCCTCTGCGTAAAGAACCTTCCACGCATATCTCCCCTAAACGTTTCCCCTCTCGCTTTGAACTCGTGACCCCTAGTAATTGAGTCCTCCACTATGGGAAAAAAGCTTCTTGCTCTCCACCCTCTCTACCCCTTATGATTCTATACACCTCAATCAGGTCCCCCTCAACATCTGTCTTTCTCATGAAAATAATCCTAATCTACTCAACGTCTCTTCATAGCTAGCACCCTTCATACCAGGCAACATTCTGGTGAACCTCCAAAGCATCCACATCCTTTTCGTAATGTGACGACCTGAACTGGACGCAGTATTCCTATTGTGGCCGAACCAAAATCTTATACAACAGTAACATGACCAGCCAACTCTTGTTTTCAATACCTCATCCGATGAAGAAAAGAGTGTCTTTTGCCTTCTTGACCACTCTATTGACCTGCGTTGCCACCTTCAGGGAACAATGGATCTGAACACCCAGATCTCTCTGTCCATCAATGTTCCCCAGGACTTTTCCATTTACTATATAGTTCGCTCTTGAATTGGATCTTCCAAAATGCATCACCTCGCATTTTCCCGGACTGAATTCTATCTGCCATTTCTCTGCCCAACTCTCCAATCTATCTACATTCTGCTGTATTCTCTGACAGTCCCCTTCACTATCTGCTACGGCCTGTTCCTGTGCTGTAATTTTCTTTGTTCTTTTTTCTTTGAATAGAAGGATCTTGGAATGCTTGTCTCACAAACAACAGTGATCTCAGGCAAGGATCCCTGTGGAACACCACTGGCCATAGTTCTCCATTTTGAGAAACTCCCTTCCACTACTACTCTCTTCTCCTGTTGCCCAGCCAGTTCTTTATCCATCTAGTTAGTACACCCTGGACCCCATGAGACTTCACTTTCTCATCAGCCTACCTTATTAAATGCCTTATTGAAGTCCATGTATATGAATCTACAGCCCTTCCCTCAATCAACTTTGTCACTTCCTCAAAGAATTCTATTAAGTTGGTAAGACATGACCTTCCCTGCACAAAACCAGTTGTCTCTCACTGATAAGCCCATTCTATTACAAATGGGAATAGATCCTATCCCCCAGCTTCCAGCAGCTTCCCTACCAATGACATCAGGCTCATTGGTCTATAATTACCTGGATTTTCCCTGTTACCCATCTTAAACAAGGGATATGAGCAATTCTCCAGTCCTCCAGGACCTCACCTATGTTCAGGGATGCTGCAAAGATATCTGCTAAGGCCCCAGATATTTCCTCTCTCATCTACCTCAATAACCTGGGTTAGATCCCATCTGGACCTGGGTACTTGTCCACCTTAATACCTTTTAGAATATCCAACACTTCCTCCTTCCTTGTTCCGACTTGACCTAATCAAGCATCTATCCCTAATCTCAACATCCATCATGTCCCTCTCCTCAGTGAATACTCATTAAGAATCTCACCCATTTTCTCTGACTCCATGCATAACTTTCCTCCTTTGTCCTCCTGTGGCCGACCTTTTCTCTAGTTAGGCGAAAGTGAGTACTGCAGATGTTGGAGATTAGAGTGGTGCTGGAAAACCACAGCAGATCAGGCAGCATCCGAGAATCAGGAAAATCAACGTTTCAGGCAAAAGCCCTTCATCAAGAATTCCTGATGAAGGGCTTTTGCCTGACACGTCAATTTGCCTGCTCTTTGGATGCTGCCTGACCTGCTGTGCTTTTCCAGCACCACTCTAATCTTGACCCTTTCTCTAGTTACCCTCTTACTCTTTATATACAAGTAAAAGGCTTTGGCATTTTCCCTAACCCTGTTTGCTAAAGATATCTCACGACCCCTTTTAGCCTCGTTTCAGATTGGTCCTACATCCCCAACAGAATTTCAAAGCTTCATCTGTCTTCAGCTGCCTGGATCTTATGAATGCTTCCTTTTTCCCCTTAGCTAGTTTCCCAATTTCACCTGTCATCCATGGTTCCCTAATCTTGTCATTTTTGTCCTTTGTTTTCACAGGAACATGTCTCTCCTGAACTCTAATCAACCTCTCTTTAAAAGCCTCCCACATATCAAATGTGGATTTACCTTCAAACAGCTGCTCCCAATCTACATTCACCAGCTCCTGTCGAATTTTGGTATAGTTGGCCTTCCGCTAATTTAGCACTGTTCCTTTAGGACCACTCTCGTCTTTGTCTATGAGTATTTTAAATGTTACGGAATTGTGATCACTATTCCCAAGTAATCCCCTACTGAAACTTCAACCACCTGGCCGGCTCATTCCCCAATACCAGGTCCAGTATGCCCCCTTCCCAAATTGGTCTATTTACCTACTGCTCTGGAAAACCCTCCTGGATGCTCCTTAAAATTCTACTCCAAGCTAGACCTCTAACACAAAGTGGATCCCAGTCAATGTTGAGAAAATTAAAGTCTCCAATCACTAACACTCTGTTGCTCCTACATCTTTCCATAATCTGTTTACCTATTTCTACCTCTATTTCACGCATGCTGTTGGAAGGCCCATAGTACAGCCCCAACATTGTTACCACACCCTTCCTATTTCTGACTTCTGCCCACATTGCCTCTCTGATCGAGTTCTCCATAATGGCCTCCTAGAGCACAGTTGTGATATCCTCTCTGACCAGTAATGCAACTCCTCCAACCCTTTTACTTCCCTCTGTATCCATTCCGAAGCATTAATATCTTGGCATATTTAGTTGCCAATCATGCCCTTCCCTCAACCAAGTCTCAGTAATAGCAATAACATCATATGCCCAGGTACTAATCCAAGCCCTAACTTCATCTGCCTGACCTATTACACTTCTCGTATTAAAACAAATGCATCTCAGATCACCAGTCCCTTTGCGTTCATCATCTGCTCCCTGCCTACTCTTCCCCTTCTTCACACTGAATTCATTTTCTAGTTCCTACCTCCTTACCATCCACTAACATCCTGATTTGGTTCCCATTAGTTTAAATCCTCCTCAAAAGCACCCCCAAGAATATTGGTTCCAGTCTGGCCCAGGTGTAGACCATCCAATTTGTAATAGACCCACCTCCCCCAGGATTGGTCGCAATGTCCCAAAACTCTGAACGCCTCCATCCTCCTGCACAATCTCTCAAGCCACCTCTCAAAATTCCTCTGAGATTATTTAAAACTGCAGAGAACAGGCAGCTTCCGCTGCAGAGAACAAGAGCACATCTTTCTATATCTTTCTCTGCCTGTGTCTCTGTTGTGTCTTTTTCCTAGTTCCAACCTAATCAGTTAGCCGAGAGACAATCAGCTTCACTTGTAAACAACATCTCAATCATCTGAACATTGCAGGAACCCACTGCCACATAATAGATGTCAAAATAGGTATCAAATTCTTTGCAGTGAAATTATGCAGCCATCTTGGTAAATCTTTGATTTTAAAAGCACTTCTTTCTCCTTGCAGTCCACAGTTTTTAAAGACACAAAAATAAGAAGACAACAGAGAGAGGAGTAAGGCTGGATGGAGCAATGCTGTCTTTATTTTTCAATATTGGATAGCTTGTACTTTTCAATTGCCACTAACCCATACACTAGGTTGGAAGACAATATTCCAGGACTGGATAAAGGCAAATTTGTCCCAACCAGAAAAAATTTTGGCTGACTCAGTGTTTCTCTCTGGAAGATTTGAAACTAGCAATGATATTGATACACTGTATCCAAAACATATTATTCTGGAATTTGTGCTGCTCCAGATTGATTTTGAAAGCAATTTAATCCACATATCCTCTTTCTTATTTTTATTTCTTTTTATAACAATAGTAGGCTTTGTGATTTTATGAAGTTCAGCAGAATTCACCATTGCTTGCCATTCCGACAAGACACCCAAGGATCTCTGGAGCTGAACTGAGATAAATGCAGGACAACAGTAGGCTAAATCAGATGGCTGGTTTCGGCTTCAGCTGTTTAAACTACTTGGACCTGGAATGATTTAAAAACCCTTTCATTGACTGGCTAATCTCCACTAATCAATCAATCATAAATGTTTTTGTACCAGTAAAGACGTAACCATTACAGCTTTGCAAGGAGGGCTACTTTGGTACATGGCTGCATCTCCACCTCTGAGCCAGAAGATCCAGGTTCAAGTGCCACCTGCCTCAAAGAAGTGTTAAGACATGCCTGAGCAATTTGGTTAAAACATCTATGTCTTCTCTAGTCCCAGCCATAGAGGGAAAGGAGTGGCAGAGTGGAGACATAAGGAAGGGGATATGGAGAAGGTGGGGAATAAAGGAAGAATTTGAATGTTATGGATGGAAGATACTGCATTTCATGTAAATTTGCATTCATTTGTAGCCCATTAATGATTTGGTACACACACGGCATGGATGAGTTAGACCAAAGGGTCTGTTTCCGCGCTGTACACCTCTATGATATCCAGCAACCAGATCCCAAAGCTTGAACATGCTGGGCTTTACAGTAAATGCACACCAAATGCCTTATGTAATTGTGTTGAATGATGGTAAATGACGACATGGTATTATACTCTTAACAAATTATCTGACTAAATGCTCCAGTATAGTCACAGTGGGATTAGTATAACCAGTAATTACTTCAATGATACATCACAGAGGAAGTTACAAGACACAATGATATATTTTCAATCTGAAACTGTAACATGCTTTCTACTATATCTGACTTTATCTGCTATGCAAGTATCATATCATATTAACTCCAGGAAACTGTAATGCATTCCCAATTTTCAGGATATAATTGGAAACACATTGACTAACCAGTGTCTAAATATAAATTGTTTGATTACCAGAACAGCAAAATATATCTGTTACAATTCAAAAGTAATTTCTGTATTTTCAGTTGACTAGTCACTGTGCACACTGATAAAAGTGATCATGTATAATATTAAAACTAACAATCTCTTAAACAATGATCACAGGAAGAACACACCAACACTCCTGTATCTTTAATTATTCTATATTTGCATTCTTTCACTTCAAAAACCATCACTGCCAATCCAAATTTCTCGCTGTTGGCAGTGTATTGTCACTCAAATTACATCAAATGGATATTTAAGTTAAATTATTTCAAACCTCCTGCAAACTCTTGTCCTAAGAACTCATGCAGAGATCATCCCCACAGCTATAGGATCTAGTGCAATTTTAAGCCATAAAGATTACAGAGCTTCCAGGCGTCAACACTGAATTAGCATAGTATACCATGGTTAGTTTCAATAATCTGTGCCAGGGATAACAAAAATCTCAGTTGAGTTCTTAGTTGTCTCTTCAGTGACTGAGTTGGAAGTAGGATTGGTTTACATTGCGCAGGTTTTATTTGATTTATCCACAGGATGAGGGTAGCATTTAATGTACAAATCTAACAAGTGAATGGCTTGGTTCATCATTTCAGAGGACAGTTAAAAGTCAAGCACAATGCTCTTGGTATGGAGGACTGATTTCGTTCCAAAAAGAACATATTTTCGATAAGTAAAGGAGTCAAAGGTTACAGGGTAAATGTTCATTGGAGATGGAGTTGAGGATCATCAGATCAATCATGATCTCATTGCACAGTAGAGCAGATTTACATGGAGGACTATGTTAAGCCACAGTTTGCATATAATGCAAATGCAGATTGCTCACATTACAAAAGGACCTGTTCTGTTTCTGATAGTCCCAATTAACTTGTGTGGGACTGTGACCAATTGATCCAGGCACAGCAGGGGTTACCATCACTGTAACTGCAGTGCACTGCAGAGGAATGAAAGAGGAACAAATGCATCTGCAAGTTCAGGACAAGCACTTACTTAGAACAGCTGCCAACAGCCTCCACATGAAGGAGTTGCTGCTCTGTATATAAAGTGGAAGTACAGGAGGGCCAGACTCTACCATCCCAATGCTATTTCCTCCAGATAAACACTTGGGTGTCCTGGTACGCTATCACAGGACTATGCCACCTGCTCGAGCTAGACTTGAGATCTGAAGGGATGGGTGGCTATCCTGTCACAATGGCTGTCAGGGAGATAGCTATGTTAAATTTTTATGCAAATAGGATTCAGAAGGAGTATCCAATCAAAAATTAAAGCATTGAATGCAGCAAAACCAGTTTCTCAACTGCACTGAATGCAGTTAAGAACCACTAGTGGATGACTGAAAAGCAAATGAAAAAGGAGAAAATTGACAATGAAAGCAAATTGGCAAGAAAAATAAAAACAAAGAGCAGAGCTTCTATGATTATATAAGCGATAAGATAAAGTAGTGTGGGATGCCTGGAGAATGAAACTGAGGAATTGATAATAGGGAACAGGAAAATGGAAGATATCTTAAACTAATATTTTGCGTTGGTCCTCCTGGTAACAGATACTAAAAACATCCTAAAGATATTAGATAAGTAAGGCATTATTAGGAGAATGTTTATTGTGATAGAGACTATTACAAGAACCTAAGTATTTGACAAGCAGGCAGGTTGCCTGGGTTTTAAAGGAAGTGGCTGCAGAGATAGTGTGAGCATTGGTTGAAATATTCTCAAACTCAATGGATTCTCGTATGGTTCCATGCAGATTGGAAAACTGCTTATGTGATGCCTCTGTTCAAGAAAGGGATAACAGAAAGCAGGAAACTATAGCTAATTAGGCTAACTATTTAGTCATCAGTAAATGCAACTGTTTATTATTAAAGAAGAAACCGCAGGACATTTAGAATGCTTAATGCCAACAAAAAGAGCTTCATTTCATGAAAGGAAAATCATGCTTGACAAATTTGCTAGTATTCTTTGAGGATTTAACAAGCAAAGTTGATATGGGGGAATTAGTGAGCATTGAATAAGGAGTCACACAAAATATTTTTCCACATGACAGGAGCTCATGGTCTGAGGGGTAATATCGAAATAAGGATTGAGGATTGGTTAGTGCACAGAAGCATGAGAGTCAGGATACATGGGTCTCTTTTTAATTTGGAAAGACATAACTAGTGGAGTTTAAAAATAGAGAAATCTAGTTACAATTGTGTACTGGGTGTTGGCGAGGCCCCACCTGGAGTACTCTGGAATACTGTTGTGGTCAGATAGTTCGGGGCCTGAATGGCTAAGCCCGAAACCAAAATTGGCAAACTTTGAGCAGCCAGGTTCAATGAATCTTTCTAGACAGGTCAAAACCAAGTATCCGCACAAGACAAAGGCAAGTAAGTACAAGCCCAGACGTGCCCTGGCAAACAAAGTTGGTTTGTGTATTGGAGTATATACAAACTGACTTGCCAGAGCCCCAAGTTCTTGCCATGATCATGTGTGTAGAGGTGAATGTGCCCTTGACACATTGGGGAATGGATGCCGAAGGCAGCCCAACATTTTCCATATATGGTATTGAGGTCCCATTGGATGTGACCTTGACCTGGAAGTCCAATTTGCTGAGTGCCAGAGACCATTCTGGAAGGATGCAGCAGGGTGCATCTAAGAAGGGACATCTAACAACATTTAGATGGGATATCTAACAACATTTACCTCAGCAAAGACCTGACCTGGCCCAGCAGCAGACTACCTGGAGACAGCAAGGATGACCATAGGCAAGACTAACCTTCACCAAATTCAACAGAGCTGAGTACACAGCTTGGCCAAGTTTTACTGCATGGGTAGTACCTAGTCCTAGTCTGGTAGCCAATGGTAATTTGGTAAAGGATTGTGACAAAGACTTAATGATGTGATTACTAAAGTAATTAATGTAAGAAGCAGGAATTTTATAGCAAAAAGCATAACTTCAGATAATATTTGGTCTTTTGTGTCTTTAGTTTATTTTGTGAATAAAGTTGCATTGAATTGCAAGTTGACCTGGCCTTTTTGTTCACCTCACATATATAGCACCTAAGTAAAAAAGGATTCACACAGAAACTGGTCGAAGAATCCAAAGCATGGCCAACATTGTGTAGTTTGGTCCCCACAGTTAAGAAAGGATACATTGGCATTTGTGATTCTCCAAAAGAGATTCACTATGCTGATTCTTGGGATAAAGGAGTTGAATTATCAAGAATTACTTATGAGAGTTTAGAAGAATATGGGGTGATTTTATTAAACAAAATTTTGAGGGGCTTGACAGGGTTGATATTGAGAAGATGTTTCATTATTGGAGGAATGTTAAAGCAGGGGACATAGTTACAGAATAAGGAGGCACTCATTTAAAATTGAGATGCAAAGAAATTTCTCCCAGAGAGTAGTGAATATGTAAAATTCTCTACCTGAGAGCTGTAGAGGCTAGACCACTGAAGGTATTAAAAGAGAGGATAGATAGATTTTTCAAATATTGAAGAGTTGAAGGCTCTGAGGCACTGGCATGAAAAAGCGCTTCAGGCCTGAAGCAGATCGTAAAGTAGTGGGGAGACAGATTTGAGGTGATTTTTTTTATTCCCGCTCCCATTTCTTTTTTTCTTATAGAGGCGTGGTGTATACATAATGAAGCAATCTGTGGAGAATTGCATGAGATAATTTACTTGAGTTCACAGAAAGAAACCCTCCCTTAAACTCCCCGAAATTAACACTTAGCTGATTTTTGGTGTTATTCTGCCCAATATCTCCAAGTCTCACCTCAACATTCAAGTTAGCATATAATGTGAAATCAACACCCATTTTGTCAGGACCCAACAGCTGACCATTATTCTCTAACAGGCTAGAGAGAAAAGTTAAATAGCTTTAATTTCAAGAGTGTATTTCTTATGTATAGAAATAATTATTTAAAATTATATTTTCCTTATTTTATTTTTAAAAGTAAACTCCATAATATTGCAAAGGGAACTGCAGTAACTCAATTCAAAAAATAGCTATATGACTAAACATCATTATGAATAATTAGAATTTGTTTCTCCTAATAATAGGTAACTTGTTCTCATTAAGTTGCTAAATGTAAAAAAAAAATCAATTTTTAAAAATCATTCATTCATTCATCTAAGGAGTGTACGGTAGACATTGGTGCACGATCCCTAATGCACTTGGGAAAATGGTGGTGAGTCACCTTCCTGCAACTGAGTGGTTTGCTCGGCCATTTCAGAGGACAATCAGGAGTGAACCACATTGTATTGATTTGGAGCCATACATAGGCTAGCCTGGGTAAAGATCTCAGATTACCTTCCCTGAAGGACATTAGTTAACAGATGGATTTCACAACAATCTGGCAATTACTTGGTCACCAGTATAATGCTAGCTTTTTAATTCCAGATTTATCTAATTAAATTCCCCAGACACCATAGTGGAATTTGAATTTATATCTGAAATTTTACTCCAGACTTCAAGATTACTTGTTCATCGAGATAACTACAATGTTGTACAGTACTCAATTATATTTCATTGTTATCATTAGATTTAGGAAAGTAAGTACTCATGGGTTTTAGGGCAGAATTTTCAACTCTCCTTAACAGCAGGGGCAATGGTGAGACATATGGGAAAATACAGTGAAAATGAAAACGTGAGTATCTTGACATCAAGAAAAAATTTCAAAGCTTCCCCTTCAGATTTAATCAGTGAGTTCAGGATTTCACTAACTTAATCCAACATTTGCATCTAATTAGTACCTAACTTGTCTCATTTCTATGCCACATTTTTGCAGAGAGCAAAATTTCAGAAACCATCTAAAGAAGTAAGCAATGTAGGAAGGAAACTGGGGAAATTAAATGATAGAATAGAATATGGTATTTCTCCATTAGAGAAATTTAGTTTTTTTAAATTTAGTTGTTCTCAACCAACAGCATGAATTCTGCAATGTTCTACTGTCAGCAGAAAAGGAAACTCTCAGGCACCTTTATGAAGGTGTCAATGATTTTCCATAGGGATTCTGTGGAATTTGAGCAATTTGTTATAAATAAAATTAAAAGGAAGTTAAAATTGGAAGTCAAGCTTTGGGGATCTTTCAATATTTAGGCTTAGCCATTAAGCAGAATAGGTTTGGAGTAAACTTGAATTAATGGTTTTATCTACAAAGTATGACATCTATCCTGGTAAATCATGCTAGGTCATCACAGAAAGATGGTATCACATCTGAAAAAGAAACAGAGCTGTCTAAGGAGTTTGATTGGACAAAATAATTTGCAAAACACTCAGACAAGACCACAGGCTAGTTTTTGATGCATTAAAACTAAGAAGTATGATGCAATATGCTACAGTCAAGGATATTTTAAAATATTGTTGAATACTAAATGTGGGAAACTGCAAATTTAAGTTTCCAGTAGGACTTTCCATATCACAGGGAACAAAAATGGAAAATTTATACCCTGAGCTGAACTACTTTACATTGCTAAATTACTAATTTAGTAAATAAAATGAATTTAAAAGTATAAAAGAAAACTGTAATTTTGTATATACAGTACTTCCTGCTCACAGCCAATATTGTATACTGCATCTCCAGATCCCAGAGAAATTTAACTGCTGTAAATCCTTCCCCTCCCTGCCTCTGATTTGCAGTCTCTTCTCATCATACTCTTGTTGAACCCCCTGCTCCCTCATTTACCCTTTCCTCTCCCCTCCCCTCCTGAGCCTGTGTTCCAGTTCAAGCTGCAGATCCAACCCAAAACCGGAGCCCCAGGGTTATGAAAGTGTGAATTCTGATCGTGCAGAGGTACCCAGTAGGAATCAACGTGTTTTTTGATCAGATCCAGGACATCTCTGCAATAGTTCCTTAGGGTAGTGTCCTAGTTCAATCATTTTCAGCTGCTTCATCAATGACCTTCCCTCCATCTTAAGATCAGAAATAGGGGTGTTTGCCTTGATTGCACAATTATCAGCAGCATTCACGACTGCTCAGACACTGAAGCAGTTCATGTTCAAATGCATAAGATCTGGATATTATCCAGGCTTCAACTTACAAGTGGCAAGGAACATTCATGCTACACAAATGCCAGGCAACGACCATCTCCAACAAAAGACTATCTGAACACCACCCTTTGACATTCAATGGCATTCAAGAGCTTGTCAGAGCAATGAGTAACTCACCTGAAACTCCAAAGCCTGTCCACAAGGCAAAAGTCGGGAAGGTGATACAATACTCCCCATTTGCCTGGCTGAGTCCAATTCCAACAACTCTCTCAAGAAGCTTGACACCAACTAGGATAAAGTAGCCCACCTGATAGGCACCCCATCCCAAGCATTTACTCCCTCCATCACTGACATTCAGTACACACTGCTGCTACAATCATCTAGATGCACTGCAGAAATTCTCCAAAGATCCTCAGACAGAACTTTCTAAACCTATGATTACTTCTATCGAGAAGGACAAGGAAAGCAGATACCAATACCTGCAATCTTCCCTTCAAGCCACTCACCATCCTGACTTGAAAATATATCGCCGTTCCTTGACTATTGCCAGATCACAATGCTGGAAACTCCTCCCTAAGAGCATTGTGGGTCAACCCGCAGCACATAGGCTGCAGTGATTCAAGAAGGCAGCTCACCATCATTTTCTCAAGAACAACTACGGATGGGCAATCAATCTTGGCCAGTTAGCAATGCCCAAATCCCATGAATGAATAAATAAAAACGTACAGTTCTGCTCAAGAATTCCCTCTCCCGAATGTTCATGGTGTTTGAGGTCTCTGGAGGTGAACTGTGAGAGACAGGACAAGCAACTTCAACAGTCATTTGAAAGACAGCATGTATTATAATAGCCCCAATCATTAAAATACAACTTTCACTACCTCAGAACTCTGGTTTTCCATTTAATCTGTATTTGAATGAGAATACAGGTTCAGGAGAAGAAAGCAGCAAGACACTAAGTCAGGATTGGGAGATGAGGCAAGAGGGTTAAATTAGATTACATTTGCTACAACGTGGAAACAGGCCCTTCGGCCCAACAAGTCCACACCGACCTTCTGAAGAAATACCCCACCCAGACTCATTTCCCTCTGACTAACGCACCTAACACAATGGACAATTTAGTATGGCCAATTCACCTGACCTGCACATCTTTGGACTGTGGGAGGAAACCGGAGCACCCAGAGGAAATCCACGCAGACACGGGGAGAACATGCAAACTCCACAGTCGCTAGAGGCTGGAATCAAACCCGGGTCCCTGGCACTGTGAGGCAGCAGTGCTAACCACTGAGCCACCGTGCCGCCCACAGTGGGGGAGCCTGCAAATCAAAGATGAGACAAATGGAGATGCTGCATGTCAGAGGATTGGCATGTGGAGAGTCAACAGTTGCTAAGTTGGAGAATTGGAGAGGCGGCTTCAAAATGGCCCCAAATGAGTCACACAGTCCTGTGTCAGGCTTTTGGGAAACATCAAACAAATTTCACAAAATTAAATGAGATTTCAGTTCCTACTCACATAAAGTATACAGCACAAAATGGAGAAATGTTAAGTGAGGATTTGCTGTAATTCCTGTTTCAAATGTTGTTTGAATGTCATCCTAGTACAATGGCACAGTTTTATAGCAGTTGCTCTTATGAAATCAATGCAGCAATTGTATTCCTTTGGTATTCCCATGTAGATATGTCAAACTCTTTATAGATCCCCCTTACAAGCAACAGGTACAGGCAGCACACTGAGAAATTTGCCATACCTGGATATATTGACCTCATGTGTACTTATTTTCTGTATATGAATTGTATAACCTTAATCAGAAGCCCAGATGCACATTTGGTGATATACTAAACAATCTGCTGGAAGTGAAGTCTGCAGATGCTGGAGATCAGAGTCGAGAATCTGGTGGCTCATTTTAGTGGTCTCTCGAACAAAGACGCACATTTATATCATACGTTCCACAATAACAAGTTGACTCAAAGTTCTTTGCGACCAATGGAGTACTTTTGAATTGTAGTTTGTTGTAAAATGAGAAATGAAGCAGCTAATTTGGTCAGCAATCTCCCGCAAACAACATTATAATAACAACCAGATAAACTTTTCTGTGATGTAAATTGAGAGCTCAAAATTGGCAAAAACATTGCGAAGAATCTTTTTTTTTAGAAATAGAGCTAACTGCAAATTAACACCACCTAAGCAGGTATAGCGGACCTAGGCTCAAAGACAGCACCCTTAACAGTGCAGCACATTCTCAATTTTGCACTGGAGTGTCAGAGCAGATTTTTTTTATCTCAAGTTCCAGAATGGGACTTGAAACTTTTAAATTTGTGATTCAGAAAAGAGAGTGTTATCAACTGAGCCATAGTAGATTCCCTTATGTACTGTTAGGAATTTACTGTTATTCCCCAAAATGTGGTCATGGAATATGTAAAATTAAACTCTTCACTAGGTGAATTGGATGCTGTCATCTTAAATGTGCCTACATGTGCATTTTCCCCTTGGTCTAGTCAATAAATTGATACATAGTTTGGTGAATAGAGGCTGGTTACTTTTGAATATTATATAAAAGACTAGAACATTAAGACAGAATTTTAATATATTTTGTAATACTTACCATGTAGAAATAACTTAAAAAAAGCACAATATTCATTCACAGATTAAATTCACACAAATCAAATTTTGAATGCAGTTAACACGGCAACAAATCAGCATTTGCTCACAAACTTCAGAGCAAAATGGAGCTGTTTCTTTCAGTTTAAGCCAGAAGTCTATATTTTCCTATCTGAATCTCAGGTTCCATTTCTACCTAAGCTGAACTCCTAATGAATTAGACTGCTGCTCCTCACTTCTCCAAATCACTCACTGCAATCTATCCTCTGTGGAACTGTAATCCAGTAAGAGACGCCACCAACATATTAAATATACTCGTGTCTATTTTTCAGTGTTTCTTTAACTTATTATCATTTCATTCTATCCAATTAAACTTCATGCAATAGCTAATCTTGTTCTGTGTTTAATCAATTTAGGGAGAATAATTAAAAAAGAATAACACCTACCCAAATCTGCAATTTGACTCTTTTATCATTTCTGTAAACAGTCTTCACTTTGAAGTCAATACCAACAGTGCTGACAAAGGCTGATGTGAATGTGTCATCTGCATATCTGAACAGGAAAGATGTTTTTCCCACGCTGCTGTTTCCAATAATAAGAAGCTTGAACATGTAATCAAAGTTCTGATCAGATGCATCCTTCGGTCCATACCTAGAATCTGCTGCAGCAGCCATCTAAAAATTGTAGATGAAAGAAAACCTGTCATAAAATTATAAATAGGCACTCTGAAATAAATTCAAAGCAATAATGAACAAGAAAGGATTGAGCATTTTGAAGTTTTGCCATAATAGCAATTGTTTAGCATGAGGTGATAAAGCGCAGGAACTTGACCAATTTATAAAAAACCTTATATACTAGTTATAGAAAGAATTGGAACAGTGACTGTATTTTAGATCATGAAAGGAGCCATCTTCTTTCTTTCTATTATAATAAGTATTGTTAAAAACACTCATATGCCTCAGGATTTACATATATACTTCTGGTACTTAAATCATTACGGTGTACATCTTGTGGAAACCATTAGAGTTAACAGAAACGCTCAGCTGATATCAGCAGAGCACAACTTGTCAGTTTTCTACAATGAATACAGAGGGATCAGAATCCTTTGGTTAAACCTACATGCAAAGCCAGAGATACCAACAAAACTCTATTCCAGCTTCTGTTGAATATGGCTGCTGTAGGGGTTGAGGCCTCCTGACATGAATAAATAAGATTCTGTAAACTTACATGGATATTTGAACAATGATAATAACACATTCTTATGAAAAAATATTATAATGAAAACTGTATAACTCAAAAGGTCAACTCATTGACTATTCATTTTAATTAAAGGATAACCAAGCAAGAATATTTTACTCTCAGAATCACATAAGTGATACAGTGCAGAAGGAGACCATTCAAGCCATTGTGGCTCTCCAACTGAGCATCATGACTTAGGTCCCGTTATCCTGCCTTTTCCCTATAGCCGAGCACATTACTTAGCTGAAACAACTCCCTCTTGAAAGTTTCAGTTAAACCTTCCTCCACCACACTTTGAGATAGTGCATTCTAAACCCAATCCACTTGTGCATAAAAACTTTTTTCCCACTTTACATTTGCTTCTTTTGCATATTACTTAACATCTGTATCCTCTTGCTCTTTATACTTTGAAGCAGTTTCTCCCTATGTACTCTATCCAGCCCCCTTATAACCAAATCTCTTTCAGTCCAAGGAGAACTGTCACAACATCACCAAATTATCCTTATAGCTGAAGTTTCTCACCCTTGCCACCATTCATGTAAATCTCTTCTGCACTCTGTCCAATGCAGTCACATTCTTCTTATAGTGTGATACCCAAAACAAGACACAATTCTCCAGCTGAAATATAACATATGTCTTATTGACGTTCATCATTATCTCCTTGCTTTTATTCACTGTGCCACTGCTAATAAAACCCAGGACCACTGTGTGCCTTATTAATTGCTCTCTCCACCTGTCCTCTCTACAATAATCAGTGCACATATACATCTAGGTCTCTCTGCTCCTGCACCCTCAATTTTGTTATTGTCTGTCCACGTTCCTGTTATTAAAATATATTACTTCACATTTCTCTGCATAGATCTTCATCTGCTATCGATCTGTCCACTTCACTGACTTGTCTATGTCCATTTGACCTCAACAGTTTATGATTCTTCCAAGATTAGTATCCTCCACAAACTTGGAAATTGTCCCCAAGATCTCGATCATTATCATATATCAGTAAAAGCAAAGGCTGCAAGGGTCCCTCTACCTGACAGCATTGGGGCTCTACCTAAAGCAAATAAATTGCAGCAGTTCACAGGGCAATAAATGGCCCAGCTACTGTGCATTTCATGAACATATTTTAAAAACTGACCCTGGGGAACTCCACTACAAATCTTCCTCCAGCCTGAAAAATATCTATTGTCCATTACTCTGTTTCCTTTTATGTTATATCCTTGTTGCTACTGTCCTTTTTAATTCCATGAGCTCTAACTTTACTCACAACTCTGCTCTGTGACACTGCATCGAATATCTTCTGAAATTCCATGCATACCTCATGAAGTGTATTACACTAATCAACCCTTTCTGTTACCTTTTTGAAAAACTCCAATAAGTTAGTTTCATATGATTTCCTCTTTGGAAATCCATGCTGTCTCTAATCAACCAACCCTTTCCATGTCACTACTAATTCTATCTTGAATCGAGAAACTTCCACACACCACTACGTCAAACTGACGGGTCTGTATTGCCGGGCTTACACTTACAACCTTCTTTGAACAAGGACATGATGTTTGTAATTCACTAGTTTTCTGGCATCTTTCCTGAGCCTAGGAAGGACTAGTAATGCCCTTGCAATTTTCACTCTCACTTCCTTCAAAATTCTTGGATGCATCTCATTTGGTCCCAGAGGAGAAAGTGAGGACTGAAGATGCTAGAGATCAGAGCTGAAAATGTGTTGCTGGAAAAGTGCAGCAGGTCAGGCAGCATCCAAGGAATAGGAGAATCGACTTTTCGGGCATAAGCCCTTCTTCCTGAAGAAGGGCTTATGCCTGAAACGTCGATTCTCCTGTTCCTTGGATGCTGCCTGACCTGCTGCACTTTTCCAGCAACACATTTTCAGCTCTCATTTGGTCCCAGTCAACTTTGAATACCAACAGTTGATCAACACTTCCTCCTCATTAATTCTGTACCCTCTCTTCTTACTTGATTTTTTTTGAAGTTTCTGTTTCATGCTTTTGAAAGTAAGGGAAACACTGATGTATGCAGGAAGGTGAATTTTCAATTTCAGTGTGGACATCCTTTTAAATTTGGAATTGCTGGTCAGTGTTTGCTTTCAGATTCCCTTTCTCCTTGGAGAAGCTACCTGAAATCAGCAAATGGAGGAGTATAGACAGAAGGCTGCATTCAATCACCCTCTTAAAATTAGCTTTATTGTCACATGAGTACAGTGAGAAGTTTGCAAGTCACCACTTATGGCACCACCTTAGATACAAAGGTACTGTGATACAGATTAGATTAGATTAGATTACTTACAGTGTGGAAACAGGCCCTTCGGCCCAACAAGTCCACACCGACCTGCCAAAGCGCAACCCACCCACACCCATTCCCCTACATTTACAAATTCTTCGGAAAGAAACAAATTAGAAAACTAAAGAAATAAAAAGTTCTGAATAACAATTCTTCAGTCCAGACCACGCCGGCACCCAGTCTGGCTGAAAGACCACCACGCCTATTAATGTACAAAAGATGCATAGTACAACAACAGTTCTTAAAAGCTTTTTTAGTGTAATTAGTTTAAATTACATTATTTCCTGCTAAAGGAAATATTAATTAACATTACCTGTAAAGCAGTTTACCTGCTAAAGATGGGTCTTTCTGGCCTTAATATAATTTCTTACTATATCTCACAAAAAACACTCCATCTATTCCTTCCATTTAGTCATGTAGTGCTGTCCTTAAAAAATGTACCGAGGCTAAGAACTCTTCGAATATTTGAGATCAATACAGAGAATATTCGTGAGCAAATGCAACAAGTTCCGAATTGTTTGTCTCATTGATGAATGTTCAAATGGTGACTTCATTAATTTAGTTAGTAGAGAGTTTCTTTAAGAAACTCTCTACTAACTAAAGTTTTGATTAGATTCTCTTAACGAGTTTAGATTAGATTCCCCTACAGTGTGGAAACAGGCCCTTCGGCCCAACAAGTCCACACCGACCCTCTGAAGAGTAACACAACCAGTCCCATTTCCCTCTGACTAATGCACCTAACACTGTGGGCAATTTGGCATGGCCAATTCACCTGGCCTGCACATCTTTGCGACTGTGGGAGGAAACCCATGCAGACACGGAGAGAATGTGCAAACTCCGCACAGGCAGTCACCCAAGGCTGGAATTGAACCTGGGACCCCAGTGCTGTGAGGCAGTAGTGCTAACCGCTAATCACTGAGCCATCGTGCTGCCTTGCAAATAAAAAGCACAATATCAAATAATACATTGATTCAAAAACTCTAAGCATTTTCACATGTAATTTCACTATAATTATGTCCTTCTACAAGATAACATATACATAAGAATCTTAAATTGTGTTTTTGTAGGTATTTGTCACAAAAGTCCATACCTTTGTTTACTCTGGGTGCCACATTCAGTTTAATTTTGTATATATTCAAACTGAATTTGAACAGCCGACTCACCTCTGCCTTGAACCACAGCAGCCTGTCAGGTGTTTTGTTCTTAATCTGGACAACTGGGGATTCTAATCATAGTGTTTACAGCTTCTTGATTCTATTTCAACTCATGAGCTGGATTTACATCAGAGCTAGGTAGATAACAGAGTGTCAAAGTAGACTGTTATCTCTGCACAGCAGGTGACATGAAATTCAGAATGAATTTTAGGAGCTGGATGTCAGTTGTTAAAATATTAGGGAAAATTTCAATGTTGCTGTTGCTGGATAAATAGTACTTATCCATAAAAATTACATATCCCCAATCCATAAATTTTATCTGTTAACATAAATAGATGAGAAATTGAACCTGCATAATCTCCTGGTATACACGTTTGGCATATGCAGAGGACCCTTAATTATATGATTTTACCTGTCTGGTATTAACTCGGCAATATGACAAAAGGAATAAGATGTAAGAATCCACACTGTCTTTAGAGATCTCAATGAGTTTGGGCAAACATCTTTTAATACCAACAATTACTTATGATCTATTCAAACTTGGTTTTCTCAGTATTTACCTATAAATGACTTGAACCTGTAATAAGTTAATCAATTACTCATTGGATTGGACTCTCATGCCACAGTGGTAGTGTCCCTACCTCTGAGCCAGGAGGCTAGGGTTAAAGCCCAACGTGCTCCAGAGTGTGTAATGACAGCTCTGAATAGATTGATCAGAAAATATCTGAAAGTGGTGTTGTTAACTGTTCTCATTCCTTTGTTTCCCTATGGCAGTCAAATGATTGTATAAATTAAGAGAGGATAGTCACAGAAGGAATGAACTCTGAGAAAACCATGCATCAAACGCTAAGACCTGTACTGGGGTCCATAGTACAGTTTTCAATTTCATCACTAAAATCGACAACTTGAAGGTTACCATAGCAGGTGTATGAGGAATTGAAATGGAAAAAGGATAAGGTCGTCATAGTCCCACCGGACCAAACAGCTGCTCTCCCATTAGAAAGAGAATACTAGTGTGATTTAACCTGAGGATCACCACTTCCCAGGTGAAGGGAGAGGCTGAGAAGGAAAATCCTTCATGGTAACCACACCCAGAACAGGAAATAATCCATTGGGCTAGAAAGTGGAGACAAATAGCAGTTCAGAAATCATCTGCTGGTGTTGAATTGACAACAGGTATTTTCATTGCCAATATATGGAGAAGGGCAATTGATCAAAACAACTTCAACACGGAACAAGTTATTGTCAAAGCAGATAAAAATTAAATATGAAATATATAAAACCTAAATTCAACTTTTTTTGGCTTAATTTTTCAAGGAATTCCTTCTTCAAATTCCAGACGTGTCCACCGATATCTTTCAATACATAGTTCTATTTATCAGCACAATAAATTTCTTGCATTCTGATAATTTTTCTCTGTTCACCTTGAGATTCAGTTATGTTTTAATTATAACTGTTGACCAGTATACCAGGATAACTCATCTGTTTTTCTTCTGGAAAATACCCAATACCATGGGATCTTTCACATCCACCTGAGAGGTTCAGTAGCTTCGTTCAAAATATAAACCCTCTGTTAGTGCTCTTAATATTGCACTGAAGTCAATGACTTGGTTGTGACCTTTCATCAGAAACTTTTCATAGAAACCTTACAACAATGACATGCAATTAACATGCAATGAACACCATTAACATAGGAAAACATCCTGAAACAATCAACAGAAGTGTAATCAGACAAAAAAAATGCCAAAGAAGTAGATGTTCAATTAAAGGCTTGGTCTAGGAGGTGGCTTTTATCAAGAATTAAGTAAAGTTTCAATTAATTCAGCAGAGAGATGTGTATCCAGTATACAGGAGGTTCAAAGCCTTGGGCTTTGACCTTTATGTTGTCGTTGTCTACAGGAATAGTGCCAGAAGACAGGAGGAAAGCAAATGTGTATCCAGTATACAGGAGGTTCAGAGTAGTGAGGTTAGAAATAAGGTTTCAAGTTCGCAAGAGGGCACCGGCAAGCAAGAAGTTGGTTTGAAATGTGTCTACTTTAACGCCAGGAGCATCAGAATAAGGTGGGTGAACTTGCAGCATAGGTTGGTACCTGGGATTTCGATGTTGTGGCCATTTCAGAGACAGAGGTCGAGCAGGGACAGGAATGTTTATTGCAGGTTCAGGGATTTAGATGTTTCAGTAAGAACAGAGAAGGTAAAAGAGGGGCAAGTGTGGCATTGTTAATCAAGGGCAGTACTACGATGGCAGAAAGGATATTGAGGACTTGTCTACTGAGGTAGGAAAGGCTGAGGTTAGAAACAGGAAAGGAGAGGTCACCCTGTTGGGAGTTTTCTTTCGGCCTCCAAATAGCTCCAGAGATGTACAGGAAAGGATAGCAAAGATGATTCTCGATAGGAGCGAGAATGACAGGGTAATTGTTATGGGGGACTTTAACTTTCCAAATAATGACTGGGACTACTATAGTTCGAGTACTTTAGATGGGTCAGTTTTTGTCCCATATGTGTGGGAGAGTTTCCTGACACAGTATGTAGACAGGCCAACAAGAGGCAAGGCCACATTGTATTTAGCACTGGGTGATGAACCCAGCCAAGTGTTAGATTTGGAGGTAGCTGAACACTTTGGTGATACTGACACAATTCGGTTATGTTTACTTTAGCAATGGAAAGGGATCGGTATATACCGCAGGGCAAGAGTTACAGCTGGGGGAAAGGCGATTATGATGAGATTAGGCAAGATTTAGGATGCATAGAATGGGGAAGGAAACTGCAGGGGATGGATACAATTAAAATGGGGAGTTTATTCAAGGAACAGCTACTGCATGTCCTTGATAAGTATATACCTGGCAGATAGGGAGGAAGTTGTCAAGCGAGAGAACTGTGGTTTACTAAAGAAGGTGAAGCTCTTGTCAAGAGGAAAAAGAAGGCTTATGTTAGGATGAAACATGAAGGCTCAGTTAGGGCACTTGAGAGTTACAAGCCAGCCAGGAAAGATCTAAAGAGAGAGCTCAGAAGAACCAGGAGGGGACATGAGAAGTCGTTGGCAGATAGGATCAAAGAAAACCCTCAGGAGTTCTATAGGTATATCAGGACTAAAAGCATGACTAGACTAAGATTAGGACCAATCAAGGATAGTAGTGGGAAGTTATGCGTGGAATCAAAGGAGCTGAGGAAGCGTGAAATAGTCATAGAGTCATAGAGATGTACAGCATGGAAACAGACCCTTCGGTCCAACCCCTCCATGCCGACCAGATATCCCAACCCAATCTAATCCTACCTGCCAGCACCCGGCTCATATCCCTCCAAACCCTTCCTATTCATATACCCATCCAAATGCCTTTTAAATGTTGCAATTATACCAGTCTCCACCACTTCCTCTGGCAGCTCATTCCATACACGTACCACACCCTGTGTGAAAACGTTGCCCCTGAGGTCTCTTATATCTTTCCCCTCTCACCCTAAACCTATACCCACCCCAGGGAAAAGACTTTGTCGATTTATCCTATGCACGCTCCTCAATTTTGTAAACCTCTATAAGGTCACCCCTCAGCCTCCGACGCTCCTGGGAAAACAGCCCCAGCCTGTTCAGCCTTTCCCTATAGCTCAAATCCTCCAACCCTGGCAACATTCTTGCAAACCTTTTCTGAACCCTTTCAAGATTCACAACATCTTTCCAATAGGAAGGAGACCAGTATTGCATGCAATATTTCAAAAAAATGAATATTTTTCATCAGTATTCACACTGGAAAAAAGACGATGTTTTCAAGGAGAATACTGAGATACAGGCTGCTAGAATAGATGTGATTGAGATGTACAAGGAGGAGGTGTGAGCAATTCTGGAAAGTGTGACAATAGATAAGTTCCCTGGCCTGGATGGGATTTATCCTAGGATTCGCTGGGAAGCCAGGGAGGAGACTGCAGAGCCTTGGGCTTTGACCTTTATGTTGTTGTCTACAGGAATAGTGCCAGAAGACAGGAGGAAAGCAAATGTTGTTCCCTTGTTCAAGAAGGGGATAGAGACAACCCTGATAATTATAGACCAGTAAGCGTTACTTCGGTTGTGGGTAAAGTGTTGGAAAAGGTTATAAGAGATAGGATTTATAATCATCGAGAAAGAAATAAGTTGACAAGGGATAGTCAACATGGTTTTGTGAAGGGTGGGTCATGCCTCACAAACCTTATTAAGTTCTTTGAGAAGGTGACCAAACAGGTGGATGAGGGTAAAGTGGTTGATGTGGTATATATGGATTTCGATAAGGCATTTGATAAGACTCCCCATGATAGACTATTGCACAAAATACAGAGGCATGGGATTGAGGGTGATTTAGTGGTTTGAATCAGAAATTGGTTAGCTGAAAGAAGACATAGGTGGTGGTTGATGGGAAATATTCATCCTGGAGTTCAGTTACTAGTGGTGTACTGCAAGGATCTGTTTTGGGGCCACTGCTGTTTGTCATTTTTATAAATGACCTGGATGAGGGTGTAGAAGGATGGGTTAGTGAATTTGCGGTTGACACTAAGGTAGGCAGAGTTGTGTATAGTGCCGAAGGACGTTGTGGGTTACAGAGAGATAGATAAGCTGCAGAGCTGGGCTGAGAGGTGGCAAATGGAGTTTAATGCGGAAAAGTGTGAGGTGATTCACTTTAGAAGGAGTAACAGGGCTAGTGGTAAGATTCTTGGTAGTATAGATGAGCAGAGAGATCTCGGTGTCCATGTTCATAGATCCCTGAAAACCTGCCAGCCAGGTTGATAGGATTGTTAAGAAGGTAAAAACAATGACTGCAGATGCTGGAAACCAGATTCTGGATTAGTGGTGCTGGAAGAGCACAGCAGTTCAGACAGCATCCGAGGAGCAGTAAAATCAACGTTTTGTGCAAAAGTCCTTCATCAGGAATAACGGCAGAGAGCCTGAAGCGTGGAGAGATAAGCTAGAGGAGGGTGGGGGTGGGGAGAAAGT
>NC_057720.1:41881759-41962244 GCF_004010195.1 Chiloscyllium plagiosum | reverse complement strand
GGTCTTTGCGGAAGGTGGAAAGGGGTGGGGAGGGAAATATATGCCTGGTGGTGGGGTCTGTTTGGAGGTAGCGGAAATGTCGGCGGATGATTTGGTTTATGCGAAGGTTGGAAGGTTGGAAGATGAGCACCAGGGGCGTTCTGTCCTTGTTACGGTTGGAGGGGTGGTGTCTGAGGGCGGAGGTGCAGGGTGTGGACGAGATGTGTTGGAGGGCATCTTTAACCACGTGGGAAGGAAATTGTGGTCTCTAAAGAAGGAGGCCATCTGGTGTGTTCTGTGGTGGAACTAGTCCTCCTGGGAGCAGATATGGTGGAGATGGAGGAATTGGGAATACGGGATGGTATTTTTGCAAGAGGTAAGGTGGGAAAAGGTGTAGTCCAGGTAGCTATGGGAGTCGGTGGGTTTGTAAAAAATGTCAGTGTCAAGACGGTCGTCATTACTGGAGATAGAGAGGTCCAGGAAGGGGAGGGAGGTATCAGAGATGGTCCAGGTAAATTTAAGGTCAGGGTGGAATGTGTTGGTGAAGTTGATGAATTGCTCAACCTCCTCGTAGCGGAGGAAGAGGTGGGGAGTGGTGCCGATGTAATTACGGAAGATCACCTGTTCTATGTAGCCAACAAAGAGACAGGCATACCTGGGGCCCATACGTGTGCCCATGGCTACCCCTGAATCCAGGATTGTTAAGAAGGCATACAATGTATTAGCTGTTATTAGTAGAGAGATTGAGTTTCAGAGCCAATGTGATCATGTTGTAGCTATACAAACCTCTGGTGCACCCACACTTGGAGTATTGTGTACAATTCTGGTCACCTCATTAAAGGAAGGATGTGGAAGGTTGGAAAGGGTGCAAAGGAGATTTACTGGGATATTGCCTGGTATGGAGGGAAGATCTTACAAAGAAAGGCTGAGGGACTTGAGGCTGTTTTCGTTAGAGAGAAGAAGGTTGAGAAATGACTTAATTGAGACATATAATATAATCAGAGGGTAGATAGGGTGCACAGTGAAAGCCTTTTTCCTCGGATGGTGATGGCTATTACAAGAGGAGTTAGCTTTAAATTGAGGGATGATATATAAAAGACAGATGTCAGAGGTAGGTTCTTTACTCAGAGTAGTAGGGGTGTGGAACACACTGCCTGCAACAGAAGTTGACACACCAACTTCAAGGGTGTTAAAATTGTCATTGAATAAACATATGGATGAAAATGGAATAGTGTAGGTTAGATGGGCTTCAGATTGGTTTCACAGGTTGGTGCAACATCAAGGGCGAAAGAGCCTGTGTTGCCCTGTAATGTTCTATGTTCAATTTTAAAAGAGTGATTGACAGAAAAGTCTAGGGAGGGAATTCTAGAATGTCGAGCTTAGGAGACTGTTCGGACAGCCTCTAATGGTTCTGAGGAAGGGTCACTGGACCTGAAACATTAACTCTGATTTCTCTTCATAGATGCTGCCTGACCTGCTGAGCTTTTCCTGCAACTTCAATTTTTGTTTCTGATTTACAGCACTCGCAGTTCTTTCAGTGTTTCTCTAATGATGGTGTTTCAGGGAGCAGTGATTGAAAAAGAGGCTGCATTAGAGGAGATTGTAAAGCTGAAGAAGGTCACAAAGATTATCACACCATAACAAATAGGAGCAGAATTAGACTATTTGATCCATCCAGTCTGCTCCATCATTCACTCATGACGTGTTTCTCAATCCCATTCTTCTCCTTTTTCCCTATTACTTAGTTGCATAAATATCATTCCAATGGAGGACCTAAACTAGGCAGTTTGGAATTGGTCTATTTTTCCTTTCCAGTTAATCACAGCTATATATTTCCTGATTTTTATCACAAATTCCCACCATTCTTTTCATCTTTGTCATGCATATCACTCTATGAGGATAGATAAGTTTTAAAATGCTTTTAAAAAATACTCAATAATCCTACAAGACTCCAGGGTGGCATTTGGTAGCAAGAGAATGACGACTGATAGTGATTACTGATAATCTTGTTCTTCATAGTTGTTTCTGCCAACAATACATATGAAATTGGGTAATTCACAAATTTTACACTGGGCAAGTAATCCCTGAAAAATCCTGAAAGCAAACAATTGTTTAAAAACCCAGTTGGCTGATTTTAGGCAAGGGTTAAACAGAAGTGGGAATATTCTGTTATCCCAGGATGTTATTGTTCTTAATTCTTTAAGGGTTGTCCATCACATGGTGTAGATTCAAAAAGTACCAGGTGCACACTTAAATAATTTTCCAATAGGCATCACTACAGTCGCTATTTTTAAATCACCAACTACCTGGAATAGGAGGAAAAAAACATGACAATGCTGATTGACATTATTCAACTCCCTTTGGGGGTTGAATGGTGAAATTGTTGCCTTTTTTTTTGCACGATTGCAAATGCGTGTCAAATACTTCAATTCCTGTTGTAAAACTACAATAATCACAGACACTATGTTACATCGCACAATGTTAGACCGGACTAGATACTTTATTTAGGAAAAACAAACCTGTTTCATTTCACAGTGGCGATCGATGTCTACATTAGCCGTAGACTTGGCCAGTTGTAACAATTTAAAATATTGAGAGACTCATTAAAATGGTATCCCGTTTCCATCAGAACGGATTTACTCGACCTTTCAAACAACAATTTTTTTGCGATCAGATTAATGGGTTTGGGCACAAAACATGACGGGGTGTTGAAACAATCGAGGAAATCCATAGCAAATTTGCTGCGTTCTTAAGGTACGATGAAAGCAAGAGAGTCTTTAAGGGTTATGAGCAGAAAAAGATTGACTGCCCGAAAATAATATACTTCGGTATCCAGGGAAATAAAAACAAAATAGACGAGTAACATCAGTTTTCAGGGGAAGTGGAAAGAGAAACCGGGCTGGTTTATTTACAGTCTGATTAATCAGAATTGGAAAACCTGTCCTCGTGGAAGATGTATATAACAAGAGAGACGCTCACCTTATTGTGCGGTGTCCTACTCAGCTTCTTTGAAATAACTGATCTAAACCCGGATATAAGTCAAAAGATAATCAAAAATAATTCTTATTCAAGGTTTAATAGTTACAGCTGTGAAACCGCCGGCTCGATTTCACAGTGGAGTTTAGTTGCCGCTCTAGTTGTCTCGAACAGCAGCTGCTTTCAGTGAGGGAAAGTGTGCGCACACAATCCAGACATCTCTCCGCTTCGCCGGGGCAGATGAGCGAAGGAAACGTCAGAGCAGCAATAAAAGCGTCTTCCCTCCCTGTCATGGCGTGGAGTTTTTCTCTCAATGCGTTGGGAACGTCATGCCGCACGCTTCGCTCGCCCCAACTTTCTTTTCGAAGCCATGATATCGAGCAGTTGGTGTTAGAGTGAGGTGGACAAAGTTAAAAATCACACAACATCAGGTTATAGTCCAACGGGTTTATTTGGAAGCACTAGCTTTCGAAACGTTGCTCCTTCGTCACGATTATAACCTGGTGTTGTGTGATTTTTAACTTTGTTTTTGAAGTCTTGTGACAGCAGAGAGACTGCACCCTGATTAGTATCATGTCCAATACAAAAATATGGGAGATCTTCAAAGTGGTTTTCTTTCACAATTTTGTAGTTATTCCCCCATTAATAGTTTAACATCTTAAAATTAGAATCATTGAAACATTTGCAACACCAGCAGGGGCCAGTTCGACCATCAATTCCGGCGCTTATTAGACAATTCAGTCTGTCCCATTCCCATGCTCTAGCCGATAGTCCTGCAAATTTATTTCCCTCAAGTGCCTATTCACTTTCCTTTTGAAAGCGTTTATCAAAATTATTATAGTAACCAGAGAAAAGAATTGAACTGCAGCAAAATAATCCTTTAGAACCTGGTTCGATCGGTATCGCGAATCCATTCACCTCACTTTCAGATTTCTTGATCCTTTTAGCATTTATCCAGGCCCATCTTGAGATATTGCACTGTCCTATCTCGGGCAGCAGAAAAATGGCACTTTTTCACAATGAGTCACTAATTTTAGTTTGAAACATAATCTATTTTGATGATCTCAGTCTAAAAAGACTAAATTAACAGAGCTCATTTTGCCAACCTCATTTTTCAGTAACCTATTTTCCTTAAAGCACCCTTCTGCCATGGCATTGGCGCTAGAAGGGAGGTCAATGTAAAATTTTAAATGATACAAAGATGATTGCCATACATCAAACTCTCATCTTGTGCAGTGATAGTGTCCCTACCTCTGGAACAGAAACTCCAAACTCAAGACCCATACGCTCCAGGGGTATATAGTTACATCTCTGGACAGATTGATTAGAAAATGTATCAATGTACCACCAACTACAACCTGCCCAAAGATTATAACTCTTCTATGAGAAATTGAATAAGAACATGAAAATAATACTCAGGTAAAAGCTAATGCATAATCAATTCTTGTAAGACTAGAGATCTGAGAATGATTTGTTAACAAGATAGCCACAAATCTGTTTCTATATCTTTGCTGTGATTATACAATGACATGAACCCATTCACAATACTCTGTGACCATCCCATCATAAATGTTAGTGACATTAATAGACCATGTATTACTCAATTTAACAAAATCTACTGATTCATAGATGACTTAGATACAATTTTGTAAGCCATTACATGTACCAGAATTTCTTAAGCTTTATAGAAAATAACCAAGATTCTGAAAGAAAGTTGAAAAGACATTGTGAGAGGTAATTTCGGTTTAAACTTTAAGATGTGCCTGGACCACAGACTGATCTATAATAAAAGACAAAACTTTTGTTTCTTTTCTAGAACATTTTATATACTCAAAAGTAGAATAGTTTAAATTGTGCAGAATGCTGACAATTTGTGAGCAGAGTAAAAAAAAACAAACAGGCCCTTGATTGATGAAACCATTAACACAGGCAGGGAGGGATGAGTCCTTGACTGATAAGACTGCAGGATAGGGAAACGACTCGAGAGACATCTGCTACAGATTGATAAGACGTCTAGCACAGACAGAGAAGAATAAGTCTTTGACTGATAAGACTACAGGGTGAGAAAAACAACAACTTTAGAGACTCTGAAGACATTTGTTGCAGACTTTGTGATAAGAGTGTAAATTGGAGAATAATGATGTTTTTAAGAATGTGAACCTCATGGCTCGTTAGAGCCAAGGAGGGGAGGGACTTGTACTGTATATAATGGGAGACTTTGTAAGCCTCAGCGCGCCTTTTTTTTTCTTTCAAGGGTGCCCAACTCTGCAGACTTGTTAATAAAACGTTGTTTTCCTGAATTTGTCTAGAGCGATTATTGAGAGGCGATTTTCGTTTCTAACAGACATGAACTTTATTGCCTGCAGTTAAGGAGAAAGTGAGGACTGCAGATGCTGGAGATCAGAGCTGAAAGTGTGTTGCTGGAAAAGCGCAGCAGGTCAGGCAGCATCCAAGGAGCAGGAGAATCGACGTTTCGGGCATGAGCCCTTCTTCAGGAATGAGGAAAGTGCCTGCCGTTAAGGAAAAGATAATATTTATTTCCCTGCTTTCCTGCAATGCTAAAGTCTTGAATTGAATTGAATTTATTGTCACATGTACCGAGACACAGTGAAAAGCTTTGTTTTGTGAGCAATACAGGCAGATCACATAGGTAAGTAGCATAGATAGTAAATAATAGGTAAACAGCAGCAAAAACATAAACATAGGTACAGGCAAATGTTAAGAGTTTGAGAGTCCATTCTGTATTCTGACAACAGTAGGGTAGAAACTGTTACAAAACCGGCTGGTGTGTGTGTTCAGGCTTCTCTACCTTCTCCCTGATGGTAGAGGTTGTAGAAACATTGTTAGGGTGGGATGACTCTTTGAGAATGCTGGTGGGCCTGGTAGATGGATTCTATAGATGGTCTTTGTGATTGTCCAGGCCAGGTTCACCACTCTCAATAACCGTTTCCAACCTTAAATGGTATAGTTGCCATACCAGGCAGTGATACATCCAGACAGAATGCTCTCAATGGCGCACCTATAAAAATTGGCAAGAGTATACGCCATCATGCCAAATTTCCTCAGCTGCCTGAGGAAGAAGAGAAGTTGTTGGGCCTTTGTGACCAGTGTGTCCACATAAAGAGTCCAAGAAAGCTTGTTGTGGATGACCACTCCCAGGAGCTTGACACTTTCCACTCATTCCACCTCTGCTGTTAATATGTAGGGGGGGCATGAATAACATCCTGCCGAAAGTCAGTAATGAATTCCTTGGTTTTGCTGACATTGAGAGTTAGGTTGTTCTCAATGCACCATTTTTCCAAGTCTTCCACCTTCCATCTATAGTCTGTTTCGTCGCCATCTGAGAATCGACAAACTATGGTGGTGTCATCAGCGAACTTGTGAATGGCATTAGTCTGGTATTTGGCGACACAGTCATGGGTATACAGTGAGTTCAGTAGGGGGACTGAGTATGCACCCCTGGGGGAGCTCTAGTGTTGAGTGTTAGTGACAATGAAATATTGTCCCCAATCTTCACTGATTGTGGCCTGTTGGTCAGGAAACTGAGGATCCAGTTGCAGACAGTGGGGCTTAGTTCGAGATTACTAAGTTTAGTAATCAGTCTCGATGGGATAATAGTGTTGAAGGCTGGACTGTAGTCAATAAGTAGGATTCTTACGTAGCTGTTCTTGGTATCAAGATGATCTAGGGAGGAGTGACGGGCAAGTGATATGGCATCTAACATGGATCTGTTGGTCTGATAGGCAAATTGGAGTCGGTCAAGAGTAGTGGGGAGGCTGGAGTTGATTAATGCCATGACCAACCTTTCAAAGCACTTCATGACCACCGAAGTTAGAGCCATTGGGCAGTAGTCATTGAGACATGTTGCATAGAACATAGAACATAGAACATAGAAGAATACAGCGCAGTACAGGCCCTTCGGCCCTCGATGTTGCGCCGATCCAAGCCCACCTAACCTACACTAGCCCACTATCCTCCATATGCCTATCCATATGATCCTTCTTAGGTGCAGGGATGATGTTGGCCCCCTTGAAACAGGCAGGGACAGTGGCCTACTGCAGGGAGAGGTTGAAGATGTCCGAGAAGACTTCTGCTAGTTGATCTGCGCATGCTCTGATTGCACGGCCTGGTACTCATCTGGTCCCATCACTTTCCTTGGATTCACATGAAGGAAAACTGATCTGACCTCTGATGCAGTGACTGCTGGGATAGGTTCATCAGAACTTGTCGGAATTGGTGTAACCTCTCCACCGAAATACTGCTCAAAGCGAGCATAGAAGATGTTGAGATGATCTGGGAGGGATATGTCATTGTCTGCTATCTTGCACTGTCTCTTTTTAGAACTTGTGATGTCATTCAGTCCTTGACATAAACGTCAGGTGTCTGTCTGGGTCTCTAGTTTGGAACGGTATTGATCCTTGGCTGTCTTAATGGCTCTGCGAAGGTCATACTTGGATTCCTTATATTTGAGTGGATCTCCTGATCTGAAGGCCTCACGCCTGGTTTTTAGCAGGTTCTGTATGTCCTGATTCATCCAGGGTTTCCTGTTGGGGAACACCCGGATTGACTTCCTCGGTATATCAGCCATTTCCAGACAACACCGGAGTTGATCCTCTGCCTCCTCCCACCAGCACTGGACCTGTATCCGCGAGGGGGTCTCCTGCTTGACCTTTTGTCTATAAGCCAGGAGAAGAAGCACGGCATTGTGGTCGGAGTTCTCGAAATGAGGGTGGGGGATGGAGCGATAGGCATCCTTCACAGTGGTGTAGTAATGATCTAAAATGGTCGGGCCCCTAGTGGGACAGGTAATGTTCTGGTGGTACTTGGGCAACACCTTCCTTAGATTGACTTGATTTAAGTTGCTAGTCACAATAAACTGGGCCTCGGGGTGTTCCGTCTCCAGGGTGTTAGTGGTGGAGTACAGCACACCCAGAGCTTCCTCAACCTTTGTTTGTGGCGGTATGTACACAGCAGTTAGTATAGCAGCGGTAAATTCCCATTTACATAGAAGGGGCGGCATTTGATGCTGAGGAGATCAAGGTTTAGGGGGTCAATGGTTGCCCAGGATTGCAATATCCATGCACCACAGGTTGTTGATTAAAAAGCAAACCCCTCCACCCTTTGTCTTACCTGATGATGCTGTGCAGTCCATACAATAGATAGAAAAACAATCAGCCTGAAGTGTGCAGTCAGGAATAGATGGGTTGAGCCAGGTTTCTGTGAAGCAGAGTGCACAGCAGTCCTGCAGTTCATGCTGGAAGCTGAGCAGTGATCTGAGTTCGACCATCTTGTTCTCCAGAGATTGTACATTTGCCAGGAGTAAGCTAGGAAGGGGGTTCTTGAAACCGTGTAGTCTCAGTCTTACTGGCAGGCCGGCACGCTTAGCCCGTTTCCTCACAGGTTTCTTACATTTGAGTGGTCCAGTAGTCTGGTGGAGGGATTCTGACTGCTGACCTTAATGGATCTGAATTTAGTTCAAATTTGCATCATTAAAATATTTGCAAACACATTGTACGACAAGAAGACTGAAAATCATTTTGCTATCATATTTCCACATATATTACATGTGTAATCTTGTCATAAATTAGACCCATCTGGAAGGATGAGCAAACTCAAGAACAAACAACGTTGGATCATTATTGTACACCGGAATTGCTGGATGAAGACATTCAAGGGAATTTTCAGTGGATCTTATCACCAGGTAAGCAGGTACACAACCAAGAAGATTTGTATCTCAGGATGTGGATGAGGCTGTTGACTTGCTCGCTGAGCTGGTATGTTTGTTTGCAGACACTTCATAGCCAATCTAGGTAACATCATCAATGCACCTTTGGTGAAGCATTGGTGTTCTGTTCCACTTGCTATTTATGTGTCTAAGTCTGCTGGGGTTGGTGGTGTCATTTCTGGTTTTGTTGCTGGTTCTGTTTCTTAATGGTTGGTATATGTGGTCCAACTCTGCATGTTTGTTAATGGAGTTCCGGGTTGAGTGCTAGGCTTCCAGGAATTTCCATGCATGTCTCTGATGGCTTGTCTGAGGAATGATACATTGTCTCAGTCGAATTGGTGTCCTTCATTGTCCGTGTATGGATACAAGTGATAGCTGGTCATGTCTCTTGGTGGCTAATTGGTGTCCATGTACCCTGGTGGCTAATTTCTTTCCTGTTTGCCCTACATAGTGCTTTTAGCAGTTTTTACATGGTATTTTGTATATAACATTGGTCCTGTCGGTTATGGGTATGTTGATCCTTGTTAGTCGCTGTCATCGTGTGGTAGTTGGTTACCATGTTGGGCTACCATGATACCCAGGGTCAGAGTAGTCTGGTTGTCATTTCTGATATGTCCTTAATGTATGGCAGTATGGCCAGTGTGTCCGGATGTGTTGTGTCTTCCTGGTATGGTCTGTCGAGTAGGTAGCAACGGACTACACTTTTGGGTACCTGTTGATTCTGAAGATGTTGTGTAGGTGTTCTTCCTCTGCTTTGTGCAGCACCTTGAAACCTCGAAAATAATAGTCTAGCACCAACTTTGTGCCTTAGTCTCATTAAATTCCAGTTTCCACATGTGCCTATTTGGAATTTGGAGTGAGGGTTAGTTCTGGGCAAAGGAATTTGAATTGCATTTTTCTTATGTTTATAAAACTACTAATTGCAATCATGAAAATCAATTAATTTGACATAGCGTCAGTTACTGTATTTCATAGTTGCATTGGGAACATAAGCCAACCTGACCTGTCCGTAACAAGAGATACTGGCATACCTTTCTGCCAACATATGACAACTGCTTTGATTTACAATGGATTAATGGATTAGAGCTTTGACCACTGCAGAAAGAACAATGCAGCTATCTTGTAATATAGGTTTAATATTTCTCATGATATACAAAATCACTATTCATAACTAGTACATGTAACCAGGTCTGTCAGCAACTGTGTGGTGTTCTAATAAACTGTCACTGCACTTAAAACATTGACACTGTTATCTCCCCTAAGATGTTGCCAGACCTGCTCCAGAAATTTCTGTTTATGGCCTTTAAATTTTCCTTGTTAACATCCGGCTTGTATCAAAACCATAGAGTTGCAGAGTTGTACAGCATGGAAACAGACCCTTCAGTCCAACTTGTTCATTCCAACCAGATAACTTAAATTAATCTAGTCCCATTTGCCTGCATTTGCCCTATATCCCCTTAAACCCTTCCTATTCATATACCCATCCAGATGTCTTTTAAATGTTGTAATTCTTCCAGCCTCCACCACTTCCTCTGGCAATTTATTCCATACACATGCCACCTTCTGCATGAAAATTTTGCCTTTAGTTCCCCTTTATATCTTTCCCTCTCACCTTAAACCTATGCCCTCTCGTTTTGGAGACCCATACCCTGAGAAAAAGATCTTGTCTATTCATCCTATCCATGCCCTTCATGATTTTATAAACCTCTATAAGGTCGCCCCTCAGCATCCCAGCTCCAGTCTATAGGTTCGTCTAGACAGCTTCTCCCTATAGTTCAAACCCTCCAACCCCAGCAACATCCATGTAAATCTTGTCTGCGCCCTTGCAAGTTTAACTACATCTTTCCTATAGCAGGGAGACCAGAATTGAATGCAATATTCCAAAAGCAGTCTACCAATGTCCTCTACAGCTGCAACATGACATCCCAACACCTATACTCAATGCACTAACCAATAAAGGCAAGTATACCAAATGCTTTCTTCACTACACTGTCTATCAGAAGATCTATCCTGCAGATCAGCCAAGCAACAGTCTGACACAGTAATTCCCTCAGCATAATTCCCTACTGCTTGTCACAACCTCTCTGTCACAATTCTTGTATATGTTCTGTCCCACCAGCAATGCAGTGGCTACTGCTGGGATGGAGTTGCCATGAGAGTGCTTTAACATTGACTCCAAACTCCATGATGTCTTTGTCATCAGTTCAAACATGGGCATAGAAAGCTCCTTTGATTGCAACCTACCACTCTCCCTCAACCAATGAATCAGTACTCCTCCATGTTGACCACCACTTGGAAGAAGCAGTGAGAGTAGCAATTCACAGAATGTACCAAGGGTGGCAGAGTAGCACCTCGACTGACTTATCTGCCAGGCTGGGACTGCAGCAAGTAATGAGCAAACCAAAAACAGGGAAAGATCTACTTGAACTCACCCCAACCAATCTACCTATCACAAACCCACCCAGTACATGACAGTACTAGTAGAAGTGACACCACAATCCTTGGAGAGACAAAGTACTATCATTATTTGGGACACACTCCATTGCATTGTTTACCACTATCAGAGAGATACGCTAGGTTATTCGCAGTAGCTAATTCATTCGACAACTACGATCTGTAATCTCATGGCTTGGTTTATCATCGCTCTACTACCACCATAAGCTTGGTTCAATGCGGAATGGAGGGGACTATGCTTCAGCATTTTTAAAAATGAGGTGCAAACTGGGTTGAGCCCCAATATAGGAATCCTTGCATAGCAAACAGCAGAAGCAGCATGTAAGTGACATAATAAAATAACCCCACAACCAATGAATTAAATTGAAGTTCTACAATTCTGCCACATGCAGGTGCAAGTGACAGTGGACTAATTAAGCAATTAACACGAGGAGTAGGTTTCACAAATGTCCCTATTTTCAATGATGGGGAAACCTAGGACTTCACTAAAAATGGAAGACTGGAACATTTGCAACCATCTTTAGACATAAGTGCCAAGTGGATAATCCATCTGGGCCTCCTCTAGAGGTCCACTGCATCAAAGAGCCAAGCTTCAAGTAATGCTTTTTTATATAGTCAAAAGTGCTCTTACATGTGATTGAACATTTTTTGTGCCCCATCACCAAATTATCCATGGTCAAATAATTCCACTCATTCCATACAATATCACAAACAGCTGAAGGCACTGGATACCACAAAGGTTATCTGACTATGACCAACCCCCAGCAGTAGCACTTGTACTCCAAATCAGGCACATCCCTAACCAAGCTCTTCCAGTGCAGCTACAATACTGCCATCTACCTGACACTATGGAAAATTGCCCAAGGAGATCCTGTCCAGTCAATTGCTGCTCCATCAGTCTATTAGAGGCATAGGGATATACAGCATGGAAACAGACCCTTCAGTCCAACCCGTTCATGCCGACCAGACATCCCAACCCAATCTAGTCCCACCTGCCAGCACCCTGCCCATATCCCTCCAAACCCTTCCTATTCATATACCCATCTAAATGCCTTTCTTTCTCTCTCTCTCCTGCACTGACCTCACCATGTGCTTCCTTTGTTTGTTCTTCTCCCTTTTAAAACTGCTGTTGTTTTGACTCTTTTTTTCCAAAGTTCTAAAACAATGCAACAGCATATAAAACAGTAATTGCTGCTCCTGGAATTGCTCCAACACCCAAAATACCTTAATAAAGGAGCAGCTGTTACAGCCAGAAATTGTTCCCGTCCTCCATCTTGGACTACCCAGAATCCTTTACTATTCTCAAAGTGTTGGAAGGTGTCTTGTTATCATGCACATCTACACAGCAATAATCTACTCATGGTCAGTTTGGTTTCTGACACAGCCACTCACCCAAGCATGGACAAAACAATTGCATTCGATAAGCAAAGTGAAATGAAGTTGAGTTATTCACTGATGAATGCTTGCTGAAATTCACGACTATTCAAATACTGATGCAGTCCATTCATACGTGCACCAGAACCTGGGCAATATTCATGCTTGAATAGTAAGTGTTAAGCTCCATTTTTGTAGCAGCAGTGAGAGCAGCGAGAGTGAGGACGAGGGTGCTGCTGGGAATTGTTTAAAAACCTACCTCATGAATAGGCAGAGCGCACGCTGAGCAGGAGCAGACATGGGAACTGCTGAGTAATTGAGATAATATATTTGGGTGGTTGCTATACCCAAAACACTACTTAGGTAGTATCTCCAACCCATCCTCCTCCTCTCACCAAAACAAAAAAGGTTCTGTGCACCAATTTTTTAAAGTTACTAGTTTTTTCGATAGTCTCTTTGGGAATTCAGAATAGTGAGAATGGATGTTAGGGCAATTGCATACTTCTCATGTAGGATGTGGGAGGTAAGGGTCACCACTAATGTCCCCACTGATTTCATCTGCAAAAAGACCTCATGGAATACTGGGAGAACTAGCCATTTGGATACAGAACTGGCTCAAAGGTAGAAGACAGAGGGTGGTGGTGGAGGGTTGTTTTTCAGACTGGAGGCCTGTGACCAGTGGAGTGCCACAAGGATCGGTGCTGGGTCCACTACTTTTCACCATCTATATACATGATTTGGATGTGAGCATAGGAGGTATAGTTAGTAAGTTTGCAGATGACACTAAAATTGAAGGTGTAGTGGACAGCGAAAAAGGTTACCTCAGATTACAACAGGATCTTGATCATATGGGCCAATGGGCTGAGAAGTGGCAGATGGAGTTTAATTTAATGCCAAGTGCTGCATTTTTGGAAAGCAAATCTTAGCAGAACTTATACACTTAATGGTAAGGTCCTCGGGAGTGTTGCTGAACAAAGAGACCTTGGAGTACAGGTTCATAGCTCCTTGAAAGTAGAGTCGCAGGTAGATAGGACGGTGAAGAAGACGTTTGGTATGCTTTCCTTTATTGGTCAGAGTATTGAGTACAGGAGTTGGGAGGTCATGTTGCGGCTGTGCAGGACATTGGTTAGGCCACTGTTGGAATACTGCGTGCAACTCTGGTCTCCTTCCATCGGAATGATGTTGTGAAACTTGAAAGGATTCAGAAAAGATTTACAAGGATGTTGGAGGATTTGAACCATAGGGAGAGTTTGAATAGGCTGGGGCTATTTTCCCTGGAGTGTCAGAGAGTGAGGGTGACCTTATTGAGGTTTATAAAATCATGAGGGGCATGGATAGGATAAATAGACAAAATATTTTCCCTGGGATGGGGAAGTCCAGAACTAGAGGGTATAGGTTTAGGGTGAGAGGGGAAAGATATAAAAGAGACCTAAGAGGCAATATTTTTCATGCAGAGGGTAGTACATGTATGGAATGAGCTACCAGACAAAGTGGTGGAGGCTGGTACAATTGCAATATTTAAAAGGTATTTGATGGGTATATGAATAGGAAGGGTTTGGAGGGATATGGGTTGGGTGCTGGCAGGTGGGACTAGATTGGGTTGGGGTATTTGGTCGGCATGGATGAGTTGGACCGAAGGGTCTGTTTCCATGCTGTACATCTCTATGACTGTATGACTCTAAGTGGATCCAACTCCAGCTCCTCGGAAACTGCATTAGGAAACTGGAGCTGGAGCTGGATGAGCTTTGGATCATTTGGGAGATGGAGGGGTTAACAGAGAGGTAGTCTAACCTCAGGTACAAGAAAAAGGTAGATGGGTTACAGTCAGGGTATGGAAAGGGAACAGGCAGACAGTGGAGGGATCCCCTGTAGCCATTCCCCTCAACAATAAGTATCCGATTTTGGATTCTGTTGTGGGGCGGGGCACCTTCCAGGGGAAACCATAGTGGTCAGGTCTCTGGTACTGAGACTGACTCTGTGGCTCAGAAGGGAAGGGGGATAATAGAAAAGCGCTTGTGGTAGGAGACTCAATAGCTAGAGGAACGGACAAGACATTCTGTGGTCATGAGCGGGACTCCCGGAAGGTATGTTGCCTCCCAAGTGCCAGGGTTTGGGATGTCTCTGGTCGAATCTTCAAGATTCTGAAGGGGAAGAGTGAGCAGCTAGAAATCGTGGTGCACATTGACACCAATGACAGAGGCAGGAAAAGGGATAAAGACCTAAAAGGTGATTTCAGGAAGTTAGGTTGGAAGTTAAAAAGCAGGACAAACAGAGTAGTAATCCCAGGATTACTACTGGTGCCATGTGCTAGTGAGGTGAGAAACAGGGAGCGAGTGCAGCTAAACATGTGGCTACAGGGCTAGTGCAGACAGGAGGACTTCAGATACATAGATCATTGGGGTACCTTCTGGGGAAGGTGGGACCAGTACATGAAGGATAGATTGAACTTAAACTGAAAGGACACCAATAAGATTTCCGAGAGCACTTTGGGAGGGTTTAAACTAGTTTGGCAGGGGGATGGGAACCACAGCTACAGATCAGAAGAGAGGGTAGTTGTTGAACTGGCAGAAATAGAATGCAGAGTCTGCCAGGAAGGATACACAGTTAACCTTCCCAAAGGGATGGGTTAAAGTGTGTCTGTTTCAATGCAAGGAGTGTCAGGAATAAGAGTGATGAACTCAGAGCATGGATCATTACTTGGAACAATGATATTGTGACCATAATGGGTTTCAGAGGGGCAGGAATGGTTAAGATCTGTTAAAAAGAATAGGGAGGGGGGTAAAAGAGGAGGGGAAGTAGCATTGTTGATTAGAGAGTGCATTGCAGCTGCACAAAAGGAGGTTGTTGAGGAGGGTTTGTCTACTGGGTCAGTATGGGTGAAAGTCAATAACAGGAAAGGAGAAGCCACTTCACTGAGTGTTTTCTATAGACATGCCCCACCCACCCCAACAGTAGCAGAGAGGTGGAAGAACAGATTGGACAGCAGATCTTGGAAAGCAGATATAACACAATTGTTGTTATGGGTGACTTCAACTTCCCCAATATTGATTGGAAACTTCTTAGCGCAGATGGTCTGGATGGAATCAATTTTGTCAGGTGTGTCCAGGAAGGATTCCTGACTCAATATGTAGATAGGTCGACTCAATATGTAGATAGGCCAGTGGGAGCCCAATTTGGATTTGGTACTGGGCAATGAGCCAGGCCAGGTGTCAGATCTCTCGGTGGGAGAGCATTCGGTGACAGTAACCACAACTGCCTCACCTTTACCATAGCTATGGAGAGGGATAAGAACAGACTGTATAGAAAGGCATTTAATTGAGGGACAGGAAATTATACTGCTATTAGACAGAATCTGTGGAGTATAAATTGGGAACAATTGTTCTCTGGGAAATGTACAACAGAAATGTGGAGGCTGTTTAAGGAGCACTTGTTGTGAGTGTTGGATAACTTTGTCCCAATGAGACAGGCAAGGAATGGCTAGGTGAAGGAACCTTGGGTGGCAAGAAGAGCTTCTCGTCAAGAGGGAGAATGAAAGTTGAGGAAGTAAGGATCAGGTACAGCTTTAGAGGATTACAAGGTAACTAGGAAAGAACGCAAAAATGGACTGATGAGAGCTAGGAGGGGCACAAAACAGCCTTGGTGGGAAGGATTAGGGAAAACCCAAAGGCACTCCACTTACATGAGGATTAAGAGAATGATCAGAGAAAGGGTAGAGCCAAACAGATTTAGTGGAGGGAATGTGTGCCTGAAGTCTGAAGAGATAGGGGAGGCCTTAAAAGAATGTTTTGCTTCAGTATTCACCAGAGTGGGACCTTGTTGATAGTGAGAACACCATGGACCAGGTTAATAGGCTTGAAAAGATTCATATTAAGAAAGTGGATGTTCTGGAAATTCTGGGAGCATCAAGATAGATAACACCCCAGGGCAGGACCAGATATATCCAAGGTTACTACGGTAAGTGAGAAATGAGATTGCTGTGTCTTTGGCAATGATCTTTGCATCCTCACTCTCCACGGGAGTAGTACTGGATGATTGGAGGGAGGTTAATGTTGTTCATCTGTTCAAGAAAAGGAATGGAGAAATCCCTGGGATTTACAGACCAGTCTTATGTCTGTGATAAGCAAGGTACTGGAGAGGATTCTGAGAGATAAGATATATGATTATTTGGAAAAATATAGTTTAATTAATGATAGTCAACATAACTTTGTGAGGGGCAGGTCATGTCTCACAAACATAACTGAGTTCTTTGGGAATGTGATGAGACAAGTTGATGAAGGTCGAGCAGTGGATGTGGTGTATATGGATTTCAGTAAGGCATTTGATAAGGTTCTCCATGGTAGGCTCATTCAGAAAGTTAGGAGGTATGGGATACAGGGAAATTTGGCTGTCTGGATACAAAAGTGGCTGGCCAAAAGAAGACAACAACTGGTAATGGATGGAAAGTATTCTGCCTGGAGGTCAGTGACCAGTGATGTCCCATAGGGACCTGATCATGGGCTTCTGTTCTTCGTAGTTTTTATAAATGACTTGGATGAAAAAGTGGAAGGGTGGAGTAGTAAGTTTGCCAATGACACAAAGGTCAGTGGTGTTGTAGATAGTGTTGAGAGCTGTTGCAGGCGACAAGACATTACATCGACAGGATGCAGAGCTGGGCTGAGAAGTGGGAGATGGAGTTCAAGCTGGATAAATGTGAAGTAATTCATTTTGGAAGGTCGAATTTGAATGCTGAATACAGGGTCAAAAACAGGATTCTTGGCAATGTGGAGGAACAGTGGAATTTTGGGGATGACGTATATAGATCCCTCAAAGTCGCCACCCAAGTTAATAGGGTAGTTAAGAAAGCGCATGGTGTTTTGGCTTTCATTAATGGGGGATTGAGTTTAAGAGCCACAAGGCTTTGCTGCAGCTCTATGAAACCCTGGATAGACCACACTTGGAAAATTGTGTTTAGTTCTGGTCACCTCATTATAGTAAGGATGTAGAGGCTTTAGAGAGGGTGCAGAGGAGATTTACCAGGATGCTGCCTGGATTGGAGGGCTTGTCTTATGAGGAGAGGTTGAGTGAGCTAGGGTTTTTACACTGCAGAGAAGAAGGAAGAGAGGTGACTTGAAAGAAGTGTACAAGGTAATGAAAGGCATAGATAAAGTAGCTAGCCAGACGTTTCCACAGGACAGAAATGGCTGTTACAAGTGTTCATAACTTTAAGATGATTGGAGGAAGGTATAGGGGAGATCTCAGACGTTGATTCTTTACGCAGAGAGTGGTGGGTGCATGGAATGCACTGCCAGTGGTGGTAATAGACTTAGAGACATTAAGGACATTTAGGCGACTGCTGGACAAGCACATGGACAACAGTAAATCGAGAGGTGTGTAGGTAAGGTTGATCTAAGATTAAGACAAATGCTTGGCACAACACCGTAGGCCAAAGGGCCTGTACTGTGTTGTACTGTTCTATGTTCTAATATTTGCACCACACAAGGCTTGGCAATGACCATCTGAAAAAGAGAATCTAATCTTCTACCCTTGAAATTCAGTGGCATTACCACTGCTGAATCCCCCACTCTTAACATTTTTAGGATTACTGTTGACCAGTAACTGAATTGACCCAGTCTTATAAATACTGAGGCTACAAGAGGACATCAGCGAATGGGAATTCTAACATCAGTAATTTCTGATTCTCCATAGTCCGGCCACCATTTACAAGGCATATATCAAGAATGTAATGGAATATTGACCACTTAATCTAGATGGATACAGCTCCAACAACATTCAAGACGTTCAATACCATTCGGGAAAAGGGACCCTACTTGATTAGCACCCCATTCACTAACATATATTTATTCATTTCACCACTGACGCATGTTGGCAGCAGTGTGTAGTATTCATGAAATGAACTGCAGCAATTCACTCAAACTCCTTCAACAGCATCCTCCAAATTTACAAATTTTACAACTTATATGTTTCTAACGTTTTGTAAAAAAAACTTCCTCACAGTTTATATTCTCAGCTTTGCATCAACAGCAAGTTTTATGCATTACCCAACAACTCTTCAGCTATGCCATTAATAAAGATTGTAAAATACTGTAGCTGGGACCTCAGCATGGATTTTTGCAGCATCGCCAAGGTATGTTCCAAGACGGAACAGCCTGTTTCCATTCACAATCTAGGCTAGATGTTTAACTTAGGTGAGGTATATGAGGGCTGACAACAACTTCGGTATTGCACACTAGCAACGGTTGGGGTCTTGGAGGTAAAAATTTGAAAATTCGTGGGAAAAAAACATGGAATAACATTCAAATTGAAAATCAGCTTACTTTTCTAAAGCTTTAAATTAAAAAATCATTTGGTGCACACTGTTTTCCTAATATTTACAAGTTGGGAAATTGTTTAATGTACGATGGCTTTGTGTAGCTGTTTAGTTACTTGTACAAAAAAAGTGTTTCTGCAAGATTCAAATTCTTAATATTTCTGTCAATTGTTCTCAAAATATTTTAGTGCTGTGCAATTTGGAGTGTGTGGGTCACTAAATGTTAGTGCTTTTTTCCACAACTGACTGGATGGACAGATACGGTGGCTCAGTGGTTAGCACTGCTGCCTCACAGCACCAGAGACTGAGGCTCAATTCCCACCTTGGGCAACTGTCTGTTTGGAGTTTGCACATTCTCCTCTGGTGTCTGCTCCGGATTCCTCCCACAGTCCAAAGATGTGCAGGTTAGGTGAATTGGCCATGCTAAATTACCCATAGTGTTGGGGGAATGGGTCTGGGTGGGTTGCTCTTCAGAGGATTGGTGTGGACTTGTTGGGGTGAAGGGCCTGTTTCCACACTCTAGGGAACCTAATCTAATCAAAGTGAGGACAAACAAGCGTAAAAAAAGCTTTTCTGTTCTCTCCAAGTTCCACTGTTAAACAGTCAATCTTAACACAACCAATATTACATAATCTGGGCCTGTACTACTGTCAACAGTGTGTTGAATTCAAAGCTTAGAAAGGGCAAGCTCCAATATTAACTGCAATTCATAGCTTTCATGTTGAGTACTGAGGCTACTGGATACAAGTGTAAACCTCATCATAAAGAGTGGGTAGATTCATAGAATTCTACCTGTATGCATTGATAATAAACAATCAGATAACTATCCCAAATTTTTTAATTTTATATTTTTTCCATTCCACATGATGTATCAAAAATACATAGAGAAAACATTTAGTTGAATTCCAATTAATTTTCTGCATTACAGTGTACCACTAAAGTAAAAACTAAGGAATTACATTTCACACAGGCCAAGAGAGTTTTGATTTGTCTGATCTGATCTCATTTGTCTCAAGAACAATACAAAAGATACATAAAATTTTAAATAGCTTATAAATACAGAAATTACACTGATTCTTTTTGATTAGACTTCAATTCCACGTTTATAATTCATTATAGTAGCTCTTCTCCAAAGTCTTCAGATACGGACACAACATGGTTCTGTTGACAGACCACGTGTGGGCATTCTTGGATAAGACCCCACTACAGAATCCAAAAAGCTAAAATTCTATTAGAAATTTTGAAACTTTCTACTTTATAAATAACCATGATTAAACATGCCCATTAAACATAAAGCTCATTCTAGCTAAAGAAACAGAAAACATTTTTTCAGACTACTATCAGCTGGAGCTGCATGAAGAAACGTAAAATGCAAAAGTAGCATGAAAATTATCACAAATATTTATGGTTTGAATCAATATCTGTTGTCACACATCCCAGCTCGTCACTTTCATAGAAATTCCCAGCTATTCAGAATTCCCACACCACTCGATAAATTCAGGTAATGATATTAGGAAGTCTTCTCGTTGCCAGAATACATCAACACAACACCTATGGAAAAATCATGGCTCAGTGGTTAGCACTGCTACCTCACAGCACCAGGGACCCTGGTTCGATCCCAGACTTGGGTGACTGTCTGTGTGGAATTAGTACATTTTCCCCATGTCTGCGTGGCTTCCTCTCACAGTCCAAAGATGTGCAGATTAGGTGGATTGGCTATGGGATGCGTCTGGGTGCCATGCTCTTATAGAGGGTCAGAATGGGCTGAATGACTTTGATAGATAGATAGATAGCTTACAGTGTGGAAACAGGCCCTTTGGCCCAACTAGTCCTCACCGACCCTCCGAAGAGTAACCCACCCAGACTCATTTCCCTCTGACTAATGCACCCAATACAATGGCCAATTCACCTGACCTGTACATCTTTGGACTGTGGGAGGAAACCGGAGCACCCGCAAGAAACCCATGCAGACACAGGGAGAACAGGCAAACTCCACACAGACAGTCGCCTAAGGCTGGAATTGAACCTGGGATCCTGGTGCTGTGAGGCAGCAGTGCTAACCACTGAGCCAGTTTCCCACACTGTAGGGATTTTATAATTATTTTAAATTTCAGAGATGTAAAGAATTAAAGTGAGGAAAATATTAAAAACATAACCCCTCAACTCCATAAATTACTAGAATCTGAAATTCTTCTTTATTTTAGTAAAAGAATTGCCCTAGTTAAAGTGTTGTTGGAAAGTTAGAAACCATCACTGTTCAGAGTGGAGACTAAGGTCCTAGCAGTATTATTGGACTCATGTCTTCCTTTCCTTCACTGCTGACACACATCAAGAATTCACCAATGCTCATTTCTTCCCCTTGTCATGTCTGTCATCCCTTCCTGAAGGGCTTATGCCCAAAATGTCAATTCTCCTGCTCCTCAGATGCTGCTGACCTGCTGTACTTTTCCAGCACCACACTCCCGATTGTTATCCATTAAGTTTCCTCTCTGCTGGGATGTTAGACCAAAGGATTCCCCTATGCTGCCAAAATCAAGGGTCCAACACCAGTACAGCCAAATCCTTTAGTGTGTAAAAAAAGGCTGATGGAAGACTTTAAAAAGCAGAATATTAAGTGTTTTTAAAATTAAAAACACAATAACATAATTACAAGCATTGTGGCTCTACAAGAATGGATGGTCGAATTGAAAATCACATTTGCACATGATTTTTTAAATTAGATTAGATTACTTACAGTGTGAAAACAGGCCCTTCGGCCCAACAAGTCCACATGCCCCGCCGAAGCGCAACCCACCCATACCCCTAAATTTACCCTTTACCTAACACTAGGGGCAATTTAGCATAGCCAATTCACCTGACCTGCACATCTTTGGATTGTGGGAGGAAACCGGAGCACCCGGAGGAAACCCACGCAGACACGGGGAGAACGTGCAAACTCCACACAGTCAGTCGCCTGAGGCCGGAATTGAACCCGGGTCTCTGGCGCTGTGAGGCAGCAGTGCTAACCACTGTGCCACCGTGCCACCCACCAATGAACCATTAAGATACAGAAGTCAGAGTCACCATCTAAGTATCAACTGACATGTAGGTTCAATTTCTCACATGGTGAGTTGAACAAAAGTCACTTTCACGAAATGGGAGAGAAATGTTTGCAGACCTTTCTCAAGCTATTCAAGTGAAATTCCCCAAATAGGTTGGTTGAGGAACAAATTGATAACCTGTGTCGAGGTCATTTTAGCCTGGAGGAAAGGTAGCAGATATCCATAGCAAATACATGATACCCTCTAACAAATATTCTAACAAGAATTTTTTTTTGTACTACACATTGATTATTTTTGAGTACCAATCATTTGTGTGTTGCTCAAATAAAATTGTTCCACTTAACAAATTATTTAGAATGTCACCTAACTCTGCAACCCACATGGAGCATCCATTTCATGACTGATGACAATTTACAGTCAAATGTAAAATATAAATGGGTACCTGAGTGGCTAAAAATAGTTGCCCACTAGGGGAACCAGAGACAGAAATTAGTGCCTTTTAAAATAATGCAATTTATTTAACATTAGTAAGCCATCCAATAACAATGCAGATGTGATTTCCCAAAGATGACAGTGCTTTATGATATATTTCTGGATTTATTCAGGAAGTTAAAAAAAAATTAGTTAATACACAAAATTTAACAGTGAAACAATACAGAGTGAATCAGCAAATGGCTTCAGACAAGGCTCTGAAGCACTCTCGTCAAAAATATAAGATGCTAGTGTTTAGTCAATTTAAAATTCATCTGAATATCGATGTTTTGTAGCTATATCACCAGTCAGCTTTTCTTGGGCTTCTTTCATGGCAAGCACCACTACATATAAAAGCAGAGAAGAGATGATAGGTTAACACAAATCAAAAGAGTCAAAAATTGGCAACTTTGGTCTATTTTGAAAAGTCCTCAAATGAGTTACATTTATTTTTAAATTATGAAAATCCTAAAATATCTTATGCATGCTACCAGTCAAATCTGATGAAAATTATCAGTTCATCAGCTATTAGAATTACATGGACTTTTGGAAGTTCCATGGAAGTTTTGGAAGCTTTTAAAGGGCAGTTAAATTTGAAAGGTTAATTTGTTTATTGTTTATAAACAATTAATTTAAATTATCATCTTTTCCATTTTCTTGGCTTATCCCTCTGGAAGAATGATCATTACGGCAGATCAACGTGCAACGTTTCAAAGGGAGGGTTAACAAGCTATTTCACTGCATACAGCATCACACAGCAATGTACCTTTAATTTATTCATGGGATATGGGCACTGCTGTTTCATCATTTGTTGCCCTTGAACTTATTGGTTCTCTGGGCCAGTTCAGAGTACAGTTAAAAGTCAACAACATTGCTGTGGTGTGGAGGCACAAGTATGCCAAGCCTGGTAGGGACAGCAGTTTTCCTCCTCAGAAGGACATTAGTGAACCAGGTGAGTTTTTAATAAAAATTAAGTGTCTTTGGCCTGAACATTAGACTTTTAGTTCCAGATTTTTACTGAATTCAAACTCTGCCTACTATCACAGTGGGATTTGAACCAGAGTCCCCAGAACATTACCCTGGGTCTCTAGTTTTTTTTTTTAAATCCAGTGACAATAAGACTACGCCATCCTCTTTCTCCCCTCCAATTTCAGATGTTCACATGTATGCACATTCTAGAAGGTGAGCCCTAATCAAGAGTTGGAACTCCTGGATAATTTTATTTGCACAGCTTTAAACTTCTTCTCCCATCCTCGTTGAAACTATTAACTTACCACTGATCATGATCAAGGCAATTTTTTAAAAAGCTGATTCATTGGTTTTGGGATTGCTGGTTAAGTCAGCCTTTATTGCCTATCCCCAACTGCCCAGAAGTCGGCAGAGGTAAATTGCCTCTGCATCAACAACATCCATGTGGTGCATTTGCCAACTAGACAACTGGGATGTTTTACGTGGATCCTTTGACATTTCATCATATGTAAACCAACTTCTGAAAATAAAACTGTCGTCAAACCCAGGGAGGACAAAATTCTCTGGAGTAACCAACAATCTTGAATAATTCTATCAGTAGCATGTGACCGTCTCTTTCAAGTCTCCTGTACAGCCATCCTATAACTTACATGCTAAAGCACATACCTAGCTTGATGGGACTCTCCCTTCCTATGGGAAGTACTCGACTACTATTCAGCCACTCATAATTTGGTACATGAACCAATCTGGAACCCAACCAGAAGATAACCTCAGGCAGTGACTAATTTTGTTGGCCAGTCCCAAATGTTAAACATCTTGTAAATCAATCATTCAGTAGCACAGAGGACAGCAAAAAGTCCTAGATGGCTCATGGTATGATGACAGAGTTAATCTGTTTTCATTAGGACCAGATAATTCATGATCTAATGAAAATCTCAATTATTTCAGTTGCCACCAAATATTTATTTTATCATGAGTTTCACCTATCTTCACCACGAACGTAGTACTGCTACATTGTTGATTGTAGGTGTACAGGTTGCTGAATTTTATTCTGTATACTGTATATGTACAGATGTAAAATTACATATTTGAATTAAAAGAAAGAGAATGTTCAAAGTGGCCATATATTACCCTATTCCTCAAGAAAAAAGCAATGACATACCTTCCAAAAAAAATTAATAGTAAACAAATACATTATTAATAAATAGGGCTGGTGATGGCTTAGCGGTATTTTCACTGGACTGTTAAACCAGAGACACATACGTTTTGGGCACCTGTATTTGAATTCTGCCTTGGCAAATGATGGAATCTGAATTCAATAAAATTCTGGAATTAAGATTCTAATGAGGACCATAAATCCACTGTTGATTGTCAGAAAAACCCATCTGGTTCATGAATTTCCTTTAGAGAAGGAAACTGTCATCTTTTCCTGCATGTAACTCCAGAACCACAGAAATGCAGTTGACTGGGCAATAAATGCAGGCCTAGCCAGTGACACTCACATTCTGTGAATGCATAAATAAAGAAAAAGATAAATAAACAAACAAAAAGTTTAGTCACAAAGTTTACCACTCAACAATTAAGACATCAAATCTTTCCCTAGAATCGCTTCTGCCTTCCCAAACAAAGCCAGCACAAGTAGCAAGCTAGGAGAAGTTTGCAAATTTCCTTGACTACTGTCCCAGGTTGAATGCATGACCAATTAATTAAACAATCACCAAAAATCAAGGGATGAGCATAAAGGAAGAAAGAAAATGTTTCTGTGAATATACATCTGAACTTTAGCTACGTACTCACCTTGGTCAGCAGAACTGTAGAAATATTTGTATTTGGGATTTCCATTTTGATTAATGATCTCTGGATGAACTTCACCACTGGGATCTACAATGTAACCAATAATAACACAAAATTAAAAAAGAGACAAAATTTAGCATTAGTTAATTATCAACAGGCCAATAACTAAAGTTACTTGCTAGAATTTGATTACTATAACTTTTACTCTTTAAAAGAAAGGAATATTTCATCTGTCCCACTTGCCTGTAATTATTTGTCCCATTTATATTGATAAATGAATGTCATGTTTAAATATCTTATCTGTTTAATAATTAGCTCCAATGACTATCTGATATTATGGAAACAAAGCCGAACATAATTTGATAAATTTTATTCATGACTTCTCATTTTTAAAAAGTTGATTTATGTTTACTATGGAGACATTAATCATAAATTTCCAAATATGCGTTTTGCTCAAACTCCTAAAGCTCCACTGACAGCATAATAGGATTATCTTCATCACATGGAGGAGCAATAATTAAAAACAAAGACTCATCCCCATTTTTTCAATGGCAATCATGAGTACGCAATAAGTTATTGTTTTGATAAGGATTCTCATATCTCCATAATAAGTAAGAAAAATATTAGTCATGATAGAGTCATCCAAATGAATCTTCCTTGTACATGTGCATAGAAATTATAAGTCTACAAGATTTCGGAGAGAAGTTGGAATGCACTGCTCATGAAGACAGTGGAAGTAAACACGGCAATAATTTCAAAAGGAAATTGGATAGACACTTGAGACATGTAAACCTACAGAGCTGCCAGAATTGAACAGGGGAAAGGGGCTGATGTGACTTATTTTCCAAAAAACCATATGTATGTGATGGGCCAAATGACCTTCTTTTATGCCATAATGACACAAAAAACGCTATAAAATTAACATTGGAAAACATGCAAAAAAATTTGTATTAAAAAGGCTGAACTTTAGACTCAAGTACTAGTCAACACTGTTATCATCTCTTTTAAATTTAACAATCAAGTCCACCAACATCACAAAATTCAGTAGTGCAGTAATTAAGTCAAGAAAGTTGGTTCATAATAAGTTTTATTTTCTACATATGCAAGTAGTAATTGTCGGCCTAAAACTGACACATAATTCCACACAGTATTATAAATCGTAAAAGTTTAGAACTGCAAGGAATACACACAAATATTGACAAACCCCCATCTCCATCTCCGAAGTCCTCACTTCAACTGTGCTACTGCAGAGAGATGGGAGAAAGTGAGGACTGCAGATGCTGGAGATCTGCCAAGCTGAGTCCTTAAATGACACTTTTTTTCTTACCCAAGAATAGGATCCTAGGTATGTAGTCTCCATCTGGCCTAAAGACTGAATCACTTGGCTCCTCCTCATCCTATAAAAGCAGAAAAGAACATTCTCTTTTTTTCACTTTTCAATATTAAATAACACATTATTTTAACCTCATACAATATTGTGAAAACAGATTGAGAAGAACTTTGCATTAAGTTTGATCCTCTTACAAGGCAAGTGATCTATAAAGTTCTAGAGGAGGGTTACAAAAATAATTCCCTTCTCAAATTATCTTCACAACTCAGGCTTAAAGACTGGCTCTACTGGCTTTAGGAACGCTGAAATTGGTTGAGAAATAATTGTAAAAGGCCTAGATTATGTTCCCATTGATATATAGGAGAGTACAACAGGTGACAGGTAGGTATGCATGGGCTATATATTAGGCAGTCTTTAGCTCACCTATGGAACAAGTTGTAGGCATATGGAGCGAATGCCTTTTCCTTACATACTCTCAAAGAAAAAGAGCTGGTTAATTTCTGACTTGATATCACACTTGATTAAAAAAATGTGCAACTAACAAGTGGTATAAACATTTCCTCAACCAGTTTTGATTGCTCAAGGTCAGAGAATCATAGAATCCCTATAATGTGGAAGCAGGCCATTTGGCCCATCAAGTCCACACCGACCATCCGAAGAGCAGCCCACCAATTCCCTACCCTATCCTTGTAAGACTGCATTTTCCACATCTCTGGAGTGCAGGAAGAGACCAGAGCATCCAAAGGAAACCCATGGAGGTTCAGGGACAATGTGCAAACTCTACATAGTTGCCCAAGGTTGGAATTGAACCCAGGTCGCTGTGCTATGAGGCAGCAATGCTAACCACTGAGGCACCATGCCACCCCAAAAAGAATTCCCTCTATCTTTTTTCACATATGGCATTTTCTAAATAGTATTTTTCAGATTCTTTTTGAAAACTCTCTCCCTGATTGTTAAATAGCAGCTGCTTGATAGTGGATATCTAATTTGGATGCTTCAGGTATCATGGCATTAATCAGGCTGTTTTGTAGGATTGGATAATGTTTACCAGTCCATCTTTTACACCTGGCTAAGAGATAGATATTCCTACCTCTATATTCACCATGACAAAGTTATGAGCCATTTCTGAGATTTCCTTAGAATCAGCAAACTTTGGTTTCAGCGCTATTAGAAAAAGAAGTGAAAAGAAATTCCACCAATCAACAATTGCAAGGAATTTAATAGCATCCAAAATATTTGTCCATTTATTTGGCTTATTCTTGAAGAAGCAAATAAAATTTTAAATCTTAATCAGATTCTAAACATCGGAACCTACCTTTACATGCACCACACCAGCTTTTGTGTATAATCAACATCAATGGTAAGCCACTAAAAATGAAACAGTAGTCTTTTAAATGTTTTGTTGAATAAATATTTTGTGACTAATCAGCTGAATGGCTACTTTCTCATATGAATATCAAGCTGAAATCAACTTTGCAACCACTGTTGCTTTATTCACAGATAGACAGTAGATATTGTTACTACAAGATGCTATTTATCAGGTACTAATCTGGACACAAAACCACTGGCAAACTATTCTGTCTGCTCAATGGCCAGTCAGATACAGAGAAAAATACACAAACCTTCTTTGAATTGTCACTGAATAAGGATCAGTATCGGGAACATGGTTAATTCTTCTCTCCCAATCTACAGCACCAAGGTCAACTGTAAACTCAGTTAAAAATCAAGTAGCTCAGCAAAGTTCAGAAATTGAACGTTCTATCATTTTTTTGTAGGATTCAGTTATACACTACCTTTACTAGTTGAATTCATTGAAGGACCTCATGGCTAGTACTTTAATTATCTAAATACCAGATGCCAGACCAATGATAAGAAATACATTATAGGAAGTACATTAGATGATGAGAAAAGGCTGGATATCTCACAGCTATTCATGCCACACAGACTGTATCACAAGTGAGATGATGTGTCCTGGCATGCAGTTTTATTTATATGTGGAAAATTGCACAAGTACGTCCTGTACACAAAAAGCAGGGCAAATCCAACACAGCCAAATACCGCGACATCAATCTACTCTCCATCATTAATAAAGTGATGGAAGGTGTCACATCAACAGCGCTGTCAAGTAGTACTTGCTTAGCAATAACCTGTTCACTGACACTCAGTTTGGGTTCCACCAGGGCCACTTAGATCCTGACTTCATTAAAGCCTTGGTTCAAAAAGGGACAAAAAAACTAAATTCCAGAGGTGAGGTGAATGTGCCTGTCCTGGATATCAAAGCCACATTTGACGGAGTCTAGTTCAAGGAACTCTTACAAAAAAGTTGAGTCAATGGGTTTCAGAGGGGATATTCCTATACTGGTTGGAGTCACACCTGGTATAAGGAAATTAGTTGTGGTGGTTGGAGTCAGTTACCTCAGAGTAGTGTCCTTAGCCCAACCATATTCAGCTGCTTCATCAATGACCTTCCCTCCATTATAAGGAGAGAAATGTTCATTAATGACTGCACAATGTTCAGCACATTGCTTTCAAAAGGAAGTGCTAGTCTATGCCCAAATGCAGCAAGATCTGGACAATATTCAGGCTTGCACTGAAAATGGCATTAATATTCATACAAGTGTCAGGCAATGACCATCTCAAACAAGAGAATCTAACTATCTTCCTTTCACATTCAAAGGCAACACTACCATTGATTCCTCCCATTATTAACATCCAATGATTACTATTCACCTGAAATTGAGCAAGACTAGACATATAAACACTGTGGCTACAAGGTCAGAGGCTAAGAATCTTGTAGTAAGGAACTCACCTTGTGACTCCCCAAAGCCTGTCCACCATCTGCAAGGTACAAGTCAAAAAAGTGTGATGGAATACTCCCCATATGCCTGAATGAGTGCAGCTCCAACAACACAAGAAGCTTGACATCATTCAGGAATACGCAGTCCACTTGATTAGCACTACATCCACAAGCATCCATTCCCTCCATCACAAGGACTCAGTAGCAGCAAGTTGCCCCATTTACAACTTGAATTGCAGAAATTTACCAAGGTTCCTTTGACAGCATCTTCCAAACCTATATTCACCATCTCGAATGTCAGTGGCAGTAGATATATAACACCACCATGTGGTGAAAGCTCCCCTCCAAGCTGCTCATCATCCAGATTTGGAAGTATATCGTTGTTTCTTCAATAATGCTGGGTCAAAATCCTGGAACTCCATCTCCAAAGTACAGTCAGCTCTGATAGAATGTAATACCTTAGTTTTCATGCGATATCATGTTAAGAAAATCACGCAATAGCCGCACCATTGAAACTAATAGGGCCTGAATTGCATTATAGCCAATTTGCATTGAACAAACGGGCATTATAGCAGAACTAACTGTACTGTGGGTGTACCTATACCAATTAGACTGCAGCAGTTAAAACACAGCTTACCACATACTTCAAGGGCAACGAAGAAAGGGCAATAAATGCTGGCCCAGCCAGTGACGTCCACATCCCAATGACTGAAGTGAATTATAAAAGTAATTTAGAAAGGCAGTTATGTCATTCCTGAAGAAGGGCTTTTGCCCGAAATGTTAATTCTCCTTCTAAGCAGCCTGACCTGCTGTGCTTTTCCAGCAACACGCTCTCAACTCTAATCTCCAGTCCTCCCTTTCACCTACCTATATAAGTCAAAAGGTCAACTTGAAAATAATGCTCTTTTATTTATTTTCTCCTACTCCCAAGCAAAAATATAAAGCTACAACAAAAAACATGTAAGGCAATGCATTACAGTAAGGCTGCAATTGTGGTGTCACAGAATGTTAAAACTGAGATTCATACGTTCCGTTGGCAACTAGCAGCTGAACCAGCCAAACCAGGTAAGTTATGGATTTAAACTCTAGCCTGTTCAGTCTATCTGTCCACTCAAATATACCAGCTGAATTCCCCTCTCTGGAACACTACCATTTGCATGGATGACCCACAGACTGTCAATGGTTTGCAAAAAACTGCTCAGTTATCTTTACATACAGACAAATAGTCCACTGCCATTCATAATTGTAGCTTAAACACAGGAAGTAACTTTTTGGAACTGGTATGCAGAGCACATGCAAGAACTGTAATCTACCAAAGAATTAATATTTTCAGGTAAAGAAAGAAAAAGGAGAGAGGAGAAAACTGGTGAGAAAAAAAAATAAATTTTACTCATTAGTTCCTGCAAAATGTTCCAATTATAGTCAAGATTATTGTAATAGGGATGTTATGATCCCTGACATTTATGGAAAATCTCTAGACATACTCTTAGTAACTTGATACACAGCTAGCAACTGTGTGCATCATAGCAGCAAAGTTTTTAAAGAGTTCTTTGACACCGACTCAATCTTCACTCCTTTGTTCATAGACATTGAAAACTACATTTGCTGAACCAATGCTGCATGACTATGGGAACTCTGCTACTCATTGTAGGTATGGATTAGTTTCTCTATCTCCTTCTGTAATTCTGACAACTGTTAGAATTAAATTATAGTAATTTCTTCATTAAGACTTAGTGTGATAAGATGCTATTTGTTCCATCAATCACTATATTGGCTTCCAGTCTGCAAGGCACTAATTTTAAATCCTCATCCTGATTTCCAATTCCTTCTGTGACCTACTCCCTGCCTGTTTCTAATCTTCTTCATCCGTACAAGCCTTCAAGATCTCTGTGCTCCTCTTGGGCATTCCAGATTCACGTTGCTCTGCCATTGGCTGCCAAGGCTTCAGCTGTATAGGGCCCCCAAGTTCTGACCTGTTTCTCCATTCATCTTTCCTTCTTTCAGCTCTCCTTAAACCTACCGCTGTCTAGATAACTTGGACCATGGTTCGTTATCAAAAAGGTTTTGTTAAAATTGGCATCACTCTTCTTAACCATTATGAAATATCTTACCACATGTATGAATGTGATATATAAATGCAGGTATAATTATAAATTAATTATTTTAAAAAGTGTGCTATTTTGCGATGATATCTTCTAATTTAGTTTCCTAATCTATTTTTAAAATTCATTCATGGGATAAGGGTATCACTGACCATGGCAGCATTTATTGCCCATCCCTAATTGCTCAGAGGGTAGTTGAGAGTCAACCACATTACTGTGGATCTGGACTCGCATATAAGCCAGACCAGATGAGGATGGCAGATTTAGGGTGGCACGGTGGCACAGTGGTTAGCACTGCTGCCTCACAGCGCCAGAGACCCGGGTTCAATTCCCGCCTTAGGCGACTGTCTGTGTGGAGTTTGCACATTCTCCCCGTGTCTGCGTGGGTTTCCTCCGGGTGCTCCGGTTTCCTCCCACAGTCCAAAAATATGCAGGTCAGGTGAATTGGCCATGCTAAATTGCCCGTAGTGTTAGGTATGGGGTAAATGTAGGGGTATGGGTGGGTTGCCCTTCGGTGGGTCGGTGTGGACTTGTTGGGCCGAAGGGCCTGTTTCCACACTGTAAGTAATCTAATCTAAAAAAAAAAAAAAATTTCTTGAACAACAATAGTGATCAAGGTGGATTTTTCTGACAATTTCATAGTGGAATTATGGTCATCATTAGACTCTTAATTCCAGATTTTTATTGAATTCAAATTCCACCATTTGCGAACCAGAGTCCCCAGAACATTACCTGGGTCTCTAGATTAACAAACAATACCACTGGGCTGTCACCTCGCCTATACTGCAAGGTCACCTATCATATTTATGTATTATGCTTTGTTGAGGTCAAAACATCTAAATCAGTCAAATTCTTGAACACAAAAGAAATTGAGTCATCTTGACAAGTTCCTTTACAAAAAGATAATTGAATAAACCTGTTTTATTGCACAATAATAGCTTTAAATTCCCCATTCCATAGCTAATTCCTTGATACACTGGTCTAATTTTTGAACACATTCTATGGATTCATCATCACTTTTACTGTAAATTTAATTTGTCCAAACAAGATTAAACTTCCACAATGACCATTACATTACTCTTTATACAGGCACTGCTAATTTCCAAACTTTTCTTTGTCTGTACAAACAATTACTGTTTTAGAGTTGATAAACATTGTTTTCTGCATATTGTCTATTAGCTCAAACTGAACGGAGGGGGAGGAGAGGGAGAGAAATTAGAAAAAAAGAAAAAAAGTTTAAAAACTAAACCTCAAACACAAAAGCTCAGAGGCTGATATTGTAAACATCTAATTGTTAACTGTCAGTGTCAGAATATTTGGCAGTATTTAAAGCTAATCAAGCTGTTTATGATAGTACTGAGACTAAAATGCACAAATAGAGCAACTTTATTTAAACTCAATATATTTGCATATGGCACAGTGCACCATGGACAGCTATATCTGAATTTCTGTATTTAACTCCATATCTGCACTTGCCTGAGGTTGCTGTCTGATGTGTACATAAATGGTAGTAAATGTCAACAATCTCACAGACTTTCACAGTTCTTAGAATAAATTTGCTTGTTGCAACTGTTGCTGTATGAGTGTAAAATGTTTCCTTTTGGAAAGGTAAATACTGACATCTTGTGGCAACATACCTGCATAAAAGAGCTATTTAAAACTGCAGGAAATAATGCTTTGACATAAAATAACCAGTCCTACTGTTTGCAACTCTTCCCAAAACTAGACTACATTACTAAACTCATACATCTAAATGTTCTATAAATTTGACAATGAGTCAAACCTAAAGACAGTGTTCTGACAGATAAATTACATCTGACTATGTTTTATTTCAGAATTACATTTTTATAAAATTACATTAAGACATACTGTCAAATTATGCTCTATGATATTCCAGGAGGAAGATCAATTGCCAACTAACTAAACAAAGTTTAAAATCACAAATTCCAATTCCCAACCTGAACAGGAAGCTTACACTTAAACTTTACATACCTGGCTTCTGCTTCTTTTTTTCCATCATCCAGTGTTCTCCAATGAATGTGATCTCCAAAGCCTGAAAAAGGTGGCCATTCTTATGAATTGTCATCTCTGACAAGCTGTTAGAAGCAAACTTCAGGACCCAAAACCTTATGCAATGTTATTTTAATTTCTCAATTCGATGGGATCGAATCACTTAAACTTGATTGGTATTCATTATACACACTACTGGTTCGCGAAAAGATTGTGTTTCTCATTGGCAATTCTTTAGGGTGTGGGACACTGGAAGACAAAATGGAGATTAAGTAAACTATTTGCTCTTTATAGATACACTGGACTTGATATATATTAGATCTTTTCCATTTCCGATCAACTACAAGAAAATAGAAGCATTATAGACCAGAATGACTGATCGAATGCAAGAAAGAATGAGAGGAAATGAATTAGACATAGCCACACGAATTTTTGAGGTTTCCACAGTTTTCAGGCAAACGAGATCAAAGCCACAATTTAAATAAAACAAATATAAATCAACCCACCTCTTCCTAGACTTTCACTCCCATACGTTTGGGAGCAAATCAGAAGAATGCAAAAGACGATGAGATACAAGAATATTTGCCGCTTCATGATCAGATCTGACCCTCTCACTTGCAAGTCAAAGAAGCCAGAAACACAGAGGAAGTGACGCATCAGAATGCCATGTAACCCTTTCTGGACTGTAATATTAAACACTTCCCAGATTTTTATGCTGTTCATTTGCTGTAATTGAGAAGGATTGGCCAATTTTATATATAGTATTTTTAAATTAGGGAAATTTTATAGGACTTTAAAAAATTATAAACAGTTTTAGAAGGGTAATTGCGCAACTTTTTTTTCAACTGGGTACTGTAATTACGGTCCAATACGGCAGGAGAAATCGTTTGTTATTTGTTTTAAATAGTGCCGGAGGGTCTTTTACGGATAGACAAGCCTTCAGTTCAACACATCATCCAAATGGTAATACCTTAAACTATAATAGTACAATGAACAGGAATTAGTTAATAAGTTATAATTAGTTAATAAGTATTTTGCAAAGCTTTGTTCATGAGAGGCATACTTGATATACACAAATCTCGGTATGTTAATATCAAGCAGCATATTCAAATCAGCAATTTGTTTTTATACAGTCACTTTAACATAAAAGGCACCTTACAGCAGATATATTGACTTAGACATACTTAGGGCTAAAGGTATCAAAGGGTTTGGGAAGAACACAGGAGGAGGGTATTGGGTTATCATATTGAATGGTGGAGCAGGCTTGATGAGCTGAATGGCCTACATCTATTTTCAATGCTTTCTTGGAGGATAGTGAAGTGTAACACAAAGCCATGTAAGGTAATATTAGATGGTCAAAAAGTAAAGATATATTTTAAATCTTAAGAGAAAAAGATGGTGAAAATGCAGAGAAATTAAGGGAGGAAATTCTAGGACTTTAAGCCTCGTCAATTGAAGGCACGGCCACCAATGGTGGAGCAATTAATATCAAGATGATCCAGAGACCATGGCTCACTGTATTCAGCTGGTAGCATTCCTGCCTCCAAGTCAGAAGATTGTGGGTTCAAGGCCCACTCCACAACCTGCTGTGCTTCCTACATCTGAGACTAAACAGAAGCATGGGACTGGATGGGCTACCCAGCAACTACTTAGGCATGGATGTGACAACATAAAAACCAACCTTGTTGACTGTGCAAAATCCTCTTTACTAAGGTTCAGGGATGTGCATGCCAAAACTGGGAGTGCTGTCCCATGGACAGTATGGTGTCACAGCAGTTAGCACTGCTGCCTCACAGCGCCAGAGACCTGGGTTCAATTCCCGCCTCAGGCGACTGACTGTATGGAGTTTGCACATTCTCCCCGTGGGTTTCCTCTGGGTGCTCCGGTTACCTCCCACAGTCACAAAGATGTGCAGGTCAAGCGAATTGGCCATGCTAAAGTGCCCGTAGTGTTAGGTGAAGGGGTAAATGTAGGGGTATGGGTGGATTGTGCTTCAGCGGGTCGGTGTGGACCTGTTGGGCTGAAGGGTCTGTTTCCACACTGTAAGTAATCTAACAGTGAAGCAGCATCTTCATCTAAAGTACTTATGGACAATGTTCCAGATGCCTCTATCCTCATCCCTGGATATATCCTGTCCACTGACAGGACAGATTCAACAGAAGTGAAAACAATGTAAAGAGCTACCCTCCCAATCCTCAAAATTGACTCAGGACCCTATGAAGTCTCTTGACATTAGACCAAACATGGGCAAAGAAACAGCCTTCTGATTACCACCAACTAACCCCATTCCTTCTCCAGCACCCCTCTGCTAATGAATGAATACTCCTTTATACTGAAAACCATTTACCACTTGGAAGGAAACATTGAGAGTGACAATGTCATAGAATTTAAAAACCATACAACATCAGATTATAGACCAACAGGTTTATTTGAAAGTACTAACTTTCAGACTGGTGCTCTTTTATCAGGTAGCTGTGGAGCAGGATCATAAGACCCAGACTTTATAGCAAAAGATTACAATGTCATGCAACTGAAACTATATATTGAACAGACCTAGATTGCTGTTAAGTCTTTCATCTTTTAGAAAGGGTTGCAGGTTTCAGTTCACTAACATGTAAATCCCAGAATTTCTTTTAAGTTACATTCTCGAGATAACATGTTTTTATAAGAAAAAGTGACATCGCAGTTCAGATAATGTATTAAAGGTGTGTGTTAGAGTCTGTCTTTATGCCAGTCTTGAGTCAGACTGGTTGTATTTCCAAAGTAGGATTTAATAAAATGTTCCATGGGAGGGCTGCCTGCAGATTGTGTATTTTCTGAGCAAAATATAATGTATCGGCAAATACAATTCTGCAAATGCATATTCACCCCATAGACTTGTGTGCGTGTATGTGTATGTATGAGAAAGAGAGTGTGAATGTGTGTATGTGAGTGTGTGCATGTGAGTGAAGAGAGTGTGTGTTTGCGTGAATGCGTGTTTGGTAGAGTGTGAGTGTGATGGAGTATAAACCTGTGAGAGGGTGTGCGTGTGGGTGTGAGTGTGGGATTGTAGGTGTGTGTGTGTGTATGAGAGAGCGTGTGTATGAGAGAGGGTCTGCATGAGTGTGTGTGAGTATGTAAGAGCTAGTGTGTATGTGTGTGAGAGTGTATAATGCAGTGGGGTCACCTGTTGTGTGGCATGAACCCGAGGTCCTGGTTGAGGCCATTCTCATGGGTACTGAACTTGGCTATCAGCCTCTCTAAGATCTGTGGTCCTACCACATCCACCAGCAGCTGGTGGATAATTAAACAACTAATGGAAGGTTGCTTCACAAATCTCACCATCCTTGACAATGAGGGAGCCTTGCAGATCAATGCAAAAGACAAGGTTGAAGCATTTGAATTCATCTTCAGCCAGAAGTGGCAAGTGTATGATCTATTTTGGCCTCCACCCATGGTCCCCATCTTCAACCAATTTGATTCATCCACATGATGTCAAGGAATGACTGAAGATGCTAGTATTGCAAAGGCTATAGACCCTGATAACATTCCATAATAGTATTGAAGACTTGTGCTGCAGAACTAGCCATGCCCCAAGCAAAGCAGTTCAAGTACAGCCACAGCGCTGGCATTTACTTAACAAGATGGAAAACTGCTTAGACATGTCCTGTCCATAAACCAGGACAAATCCAAGCACACAATTAGCTTCATATCAATCTACTCTCAATCATCAGCAAAGTAAGGGAAGGGATCTTTGATAGTGCTACCAAGTGGCACTCTCAAAGGAATAACCTATTTACTGATACTCAGTCTGGGTTCTAACAGGATCACTCAACTTCTGACCTCATCACAGCTCTGGTCCAAGCACGCTGAACTCCAGAGGTGAGGTGAGGATGATAGAATCCCTTCAGTATGAAAACAGGCAATTCAGCCTGACAAGTCCACACCAACTCTCCAAAGAGCATCCCACTCAGACTCACCCCCTTACCCTTTCACTGTAACCCTACATGTCCCATGGCTAAACTAGCTAACTGATACATGCCTGGACACTATTGTCAATTTAGCATGGCCAATTCACCTGCACATCTTTGGACTGTAGGAGGAAACCGGAGGACCTGGAGGAAGCCCATGCAGACACTGGGATCATGTGCAAACTCCACCTAGACTGTCACTCAAAGCTGGAATTGAACTTGGGTCTCTCGTGCTGTGAGGCAGCAGTGCTAACCACTGGGCCACCATGCCATCCCTGACATCAAGGTAATATTTTAACAAATATGGCATCAAAGAGCCTTAGCAAAACTGGAGTCACTGGGAATTGGGGGATAACTCTCCACAGATTAAAGTCAACATAGCTCAAAGGAAGATGAATATGGTTGTTGGATGTCAATAATCAAGCCACAGTGCGTCTCTGCAGGTGTTCGTCGGGGTAGTGTCTTGTGCCGAACCATTTCAGCTGCTTTATTATGAACTTCCTTCCAACATAAAGACAGCTGTGGAGATATTTACTGATAATTGCATAATGTTTGGCACCGTTCATGAGTCCTCAGATGCTGAAGCAATTTACATCCATATACAGTAAGATCCAACCACTATCCAGGCTTGGGCTAATAAGTGACAAGTAATATTTGTGCTTAGGCAACAAATATTTCCAACAAGTGAGAATGTAACCATCACTTAAAGGTAATTGGGGTAGGTGGGTAAGCAATTTGAGGTTACATTCAAAATAGCCATGATCTTATTGAAGGTGGAGCAGGCTCAAGGTGCTGAATAGTCTACATTGTTCCAAATTTGTTCCTATCAAATGAATTCAGAAAGTAGTATGAAATTAAAAAGGCAGAATTAAAGGCATTGTATCTGAATGCATGCAGGATTCACAACAAAGTTGACAATTTGAAGGCACAAACTGAAGTAAATGAGTATGATTTAATTGCCATTAAAAGTGTTGTGGTGATAGAGTGATCAAATATGGGAACAGAATCAGATCAGCCTCAAGTTTATTGAATGGCAGAGCAAGCTCAGGTGGACAGGTGTCCTACTCCTAATTCATATGTTTGTATGATAGTATTCATTCTCACGGAGATCCAAGATAAGAATGATACTAACTTATTATCAAATACCTATTGTAAACATAGAACATAGAAAAGTACAGCGCAGAACAGGTCCTTTGGCTCACGATGTTGTGCCAAGATTTAATCCTAATGTAAAATATAGTAACTTAACCTATGCACCCCTCAACTCACTGCTATCCATGTGCATGTCCAGCAGTCGCTTAAATGTTCCCAGTGACTCTGCTTCCACCACCACAGCTGGGAACACATTCCATGCATTCACAACTCTCTGCGTAAAGGACCTACCTCTGATGTCTCCTTTATTCCTTCCTCCTAATATCTTCAAACTATGAATTCTCATACCAGTCAATCCTGCCCTGGGGAAAGGTCTCTGGCTATTGACTCTATCTATTCCTAACATAATTTTGTACACCTCGATAAGGTCTCCTCTCTTCCTCCTTCTTTCCAGAGAGAAAACTCCGAGCTTATTCAACCTTTCTTCATAAGGCAAACCTTTAATTCAGGCTGTTTGTTGATGCACATCTAAAAGGTGCAACATAAGTTATAGTTAAAGGGCAGATCTTTGACTCACTTCTGCAGAAAGTCAATGAAAACAAAAATAGTTTATCTAATGGGGAGCAAATTTGGGATGCTGATCTAACCAAGATTGCGGGTGGAAAATCTATATCAACGTTTGAAGATGTTCTGGTGAATGTGAAACTGAGAACATGTTTATTGCATCCGATCATTCTAATAGTTGTTAACTTAAAAAGAAAATTGGTTTAAAGATGCCAAGGGTCTAGGAATGGACTTTATATTCTGGATAGTTCCTGTCCATATTAAAAGTTGGAATTGTAGATTGATTTATATTCTTACTTGAACTCCTTTGATGATTTTATTCAGTTCAATTTAACCTCAACTGTTGGATTCATGAACATTAAATACATTAGATAAAGAAATTGTTAAATCTAGCTGGAGCAAATTTTGGGGTAATCAAGTAAGTTGATGACAGTGGGTTCAGTGTAGTGTTTCTAGGGGGCTTGTGTTCAAGTCCCACCTACTCCAGAGGTGTGTGTTATATCTCTGAACAGGTTGTTTAGAAAATATAAATTAAAGACTGCAATTTGGCAATGCGGTGACAAATAACTAGAACTCAAAGACATTAATATTTTCATTGCTGGCTCTTCAGATGGTACCATGTATTGAATTTCATCACAGTCGAGCTAAAAGAACATTTGTACGTAACTGTACTGACAACTTGAGCAATAATAAAGCTGAGAAAAAGTTACAAGATGTGTGGGTGAAACATGCATGTGCATTTGCCATCATTTTGTTGGCCCTTATACTATAAATAAAACAGTATGGACATTTGTCTGTCTTTTTCATGCTATGGTGACAGCCTTCAACTGTGAGATGATGGTTTGGGTCATGGTGGTCTACTCCATATTAAGCATCCCCCAGTGGCTTAGGAGCACCTCTCGGGCATTATAGTCATTGCATTATTTGTTGCAGAGGAAGACAATGGGCTAAGAAGATGCACGATTCACTGGCTTCTGTTTTCTCTGGGACTTGTCATCAGATTAACTTTTTGTTTCTGCTCAGGTCTTCAAATGTCCTTCTAAACATTCAGTCATCAGTCACTGTATCCTAGTAGTCAGTGTCAATGTCCACCATTATCATAACTCATTTACAAATGTCCATATAGCAGAACTATGGACATTGAGGTTGTGATCTAGTGATCAGTTTACTGTACAGAAGGTTTTTTTGGGTATACATTTGCTATTAATTCGATGAAAGTAGCCAAACTAGTATAAATATCATGGAGCACGCCTAAGATCAACTATCTCTTTCACATCTTCCACAAATTTAGCTTTTTCTATAAAATCTAAACCAGTCAAGATCTGCAGTAAATGGAAATTATAATTGCAGTACTGCTGTGAATTAAAATACAATTCATTTCCAATCATCCCATAAATATATTCAGAGGATCTTTTTGAATTGATCAAAGAACTGTTCATTACAGTAATAGCAACATAAATTACAATTTAAGTGTGAAGAAATGATGTTGCATCTTAACCTGTACTCACATTGCCATTGCTAATCTATATACTTTCATTGACTAGTTGTGATTCATGAGACTATTACAACAACTTGAGTAATTTAGTCCATTTCTTCTGATAGCTTATGTGTGCAATCAGTAACAAAGCAAAAGTGGCAAGGGGCTTAACTCTGGTTTTGCTGCTTGTACCCATAACCCATGACTCCTTCTAAGTAAAATATCTGTCTACATCAGCTTTGCATGTATTAAATTAGCCTCCATTGATGTCTGAGGTGGAAAATTCCAAAGATTAACAGCACTTTGATAAAATAAGTCCCACATCATTATAATAAATGGGAGAGTCTTTTTATTTTGAAATTGTATACTGTAGTTCTAGAATTATCCATTTCCTATCTTTTTTATTAAAATAATATAGGTCCAAACTTCTCAATTTCTCTCATAAAGCAATCCATTATTCCAGGAATCAACCGAGTGAACCTTCTCTGAATTACTTTCAATGCAAATCTCTTTTAATAAGGAGACTAAAATTGTACATTGCACAATAGGTGTGTCCTTGCCAATGTCCTCTATACTTGTTAGAAGACTGCCTTTGCAATAAATCAGTATTTAATTTGTCTTCTTAATTACTTGCTTAACCTGTTTGTTGACTTCTTGAGATTCAGGAGTGAGGATACACAAATCCTTCAATATTCTGTGGTCTTTCATCATCTAAATGGTATTCTGCTTTTCCATTCTTTCTATCAAAGAGGACAAGCTTGCATTCTTCCACGTTAAGCTCCATCTGCCAGATTTTTGTCCACTGACGTAACCCACTTATACCACTTTACAGACTCTTTTGTGTCCTACCAACTTGCAAATTAGTTGAACTGAATGGCCATTTGGCCCCTTAAGGAGAAAATGAGGACTGCAGATGCTGGAGATCAGAGCTGAAAATGTGTTGCTGGAAAAGCGCAGCAGGTCAGGCAGCATCCAAGGAACAGGAGAATCGACGTTTTGGGCATGAGCCCTTCTTCAGGAATTTTTCTTCAGGAGTATTCCTGAAGAAGGGCTCATGCCCGAAACGTCAATTCTCCTGCTCCTTGGATGCTGCCTGACCTGCTGCGCTTTTCCAGCAACACATTTTCAGATTTGGCCCCTTAAGCAAGCTTCATCATTTGCTAAGATCATGGCTGATATAATTATGCCCTCACTCCATTTTTCTGCTTACTCTTGATAGCTTTTCACTCCCCAGTTACTTCTGCAAGAATCTTTTTACAGTGCCTTTAAAATATACCAATGGCCTTGCCTCCACTGCTCTTTAAAAGCATTGTACAGACTCACAATGCTCTGAGAGGTAAAAGAAGCCTCAGCTCCATTAAAATAAAGTTAAATAAAGTCAAACTGAAATAAATTTAATGTAAGCAAAGTTAAATTAATTTTTTTGGTAAGTTTACATTTAATTGAAAGATAACAAATAGGTTTTTCATAATGACAATTCAGCTGTGGCAAATAGAATTTATACATCCTACAGTACATGTCAAGACATGTATCCTAGAGAAATACAGTTGCAGAAAATGTCACTGGTTGCACAAGTTTGAGTTCTGGATTTCAGAATTTGAGCAACAGCTGCAGTATATCTGCAAAGCAGAGGAAAATATGACAAACTACTGCAGATGTACTGAAAACAATAAATTAATGGGAAATCACTGCAGGTCAGACAGTATCCATGGAAAGAGAGCAAGCTAATGTTTCAAGTTTAGATGACTTTTCATCTGATGCTGTCTGACCTGCTGTCATCTCCAGCATTTGTTGTTTTCGGTGTTTTAGCATGAATAGGGAGGTGGTCACACCACAAGTTAAAAGTACGCAGGTCACAAGGGAAGAGTGACCACCAGGTGGTATAGGTGAACCAGGCACTCTATCCCTGAATCTATGCTGCTTGCTAATCGTATTCCATTTTGGAAACTGGTGAGGGTAAGGTTCCTCAGGGGTGTGTAAGAAGAGACAAATCCATAGCCATGGGGTATCTCAGCAATATGAGGTGGAAGCGGGTGGGAGGAAGATAAGAAGAATGGTAGGACAATAGTGACAGGATTGCACAATCAGGGGAACACACAGGTATTACTGCAGAATTAAAAGTTGTTCTAGGATAGAATGCTGCTTACTTGGTGTCAGGGTCAAGGATGTCATTTGCTGCTGAAGGACATCCTTATGGGAGAAGATATCAGCTAAAGTCTTGGTTGATAGAAACTTGGATAACAATGGTATGTTTGAGCATAGTGTGGATTTGAGAAAGGGAAGTCGTATTTCACAAATCTAAAGTTTTTTGAGGATGTCGCTAACAAAATTGTTAAAGGTAAATCAATGGATGTAATATACTTGGATTTTCAAAGCTTTTTTTTTCTTTTTTTTTAAATTTTAACCCCCACACTACCACCTAACTGCGGTAGTGCTTATTTTTTTTCCCCAGCACCCATGGTGTGTGTGTGCAGGTGTGAGACACAGTGGAAGACACAAAGTGCACGAATCTTTATGGATTTTCAAAGCTTATGGTAAGGTACCCCGAAAGAGATTGGTTGGCTAATTGGCATGAATTAAGGATTGGCTAACAGGCAGAAACTAAGCTAGAATGTTAAATAATTTTGCTTCTTTAATTTTAAAACATGATATCTGCTATCTGACTTTAATGTTATCTTGTTCTGATAGTGATAGAGCCATTGCATTTGTGAAGTGAAAGTGCTTATAATTGGTAAAGTCACAGGATTGTGTGTAGAAGCCATAAGATCATTTGACACCCAATAAATGTTAGGAAATCCTACCCATCAAAACACCATGTAAAATTTCTTTTTAATACTTGTTTTGTATTAGGAAATTCTATGGAAAATTCTAGAGAAATACGTTTGCTCTCTTTAATCTTGGTATCCATAAACAATAGAATGCAGAAAGAAGGAGTGCCATTTACCATTATTGACAATGGCATAGGTGAAACTCCTCCTGAGAATGAGCAGAATGAGGGTGTCTCACAGTCTGATCCTATAAAGGTCATGATAGCCTATTAAATTCTGCACAACTGTCTTATCTAAGGAAACAAAGGCATGAAATTGTTAGAGAAAGTATTAAGAAGAAGGGCCTGTGCCCGAAACGTCGAATCTCCTGTTCCCTGGATGCTGCCTGACCTGCTGTGCTGTTCCAGCAATAAAGTTTCAACAGAGAAAGTATTAAGCCAGACAGTGAACAGTGCGCAGTTATATTTTCTAGAATAGAAAAGATGGATGAAATGATTGTGATCTTTGAAATTATTGATTAAATGGAAAAAAAATTTCATTTATTAGGATATCTAAATTTAGGGAAAGTAAGTCACCAAAAAACAAAATAAAGAATTTCAGGTTAAATAAAAAAACCTGTTTACTCAGAGAACATCAAAAATTTACTTCAAAGCAACTCTATTAAAAAATTCAGGCCTAATTTCCCCATTAGGAACCAGGGAAGGTCTCTGCCTCAATAGAATAAAACAAAGAACTATAGTTGCTGAAAATCTGAAACAAAATAGAGATTGCTGGAGAAACTCAGCAGGTCTGGCAGCATCTGATGGAAGAACGCAGAATTCACTTTTCAAATCCAGTGCCTTTGCTGGACAGTGGGATTGTTTTCATTTTCATGTGGGGTATGGGCATCTCTGACAGCATTTATTGCCCATATCTAGTTACCCTTGAGAAGGAGATAGTGAGCAGTCATTTTGAACTGCTGCAGTCCCATAATGCCCTTAGCAATGAATTCCACGATTTTGATCTAATGACAGTCAAGGAACAGCGATATATTTCCAAGTCAGGTTTGTGAGTGGTTTGGAGGGAACTTGCTGATGGGGTTCTGATGTATTTGCTGCCCTTGCCCTTCTTGATGGAAGTGGTTATGAGTTTTGAAGATGCTTTCTAAGGATAATGTTAAACATCACACAACACCAGGTTATAGGATAACAGGTTTATTTGGAAGCACTAGTTTTTGGAGTCCTGCTCCTTTATCAGGTGGTCATGGGGTGTAAGATCATAAGACACAGAATTTATAGCAAAAGATTACAGTGTCATGCAACTGAAATGATATATTGAACAAACCTGGATTGATAAGTCTTTCATCTTTTAGAATGGGTTGCAGGTTAATTAATATGTAAATCACAGAACTTCTTTTTAAGTCACCTTCTCAAGATAACTTAAGGTTTTATAACAAAAGGTGACATCTCAGCTCAGATGATGCATTAAAGGTGTGAGGTCAGAGTCTTGCCTGTATCCCAGTCTTGAGTCAGACTGATTCTACTTCCAAAGTGGAATTTACAAAACATTACAGATTGACTGCCTGCAGATTGTGAACTTTTTGAGCTGAATAGAATGTATCTGCAAATATAATTCTGCAAATATAAATTCACCCATAGACTTATATGTGTGCGTGCGTGCATGAGAGAGAGTGAGAGTATGTGTTAATGTGAGTGTGTGCGTGAGAGTGCATGTGAGAGAGTGTATGAAAGTTTGGTGAAGTGTGTGTGATGGAGTATAAGCCTGTGAGAGGGTATGTGCATGGGTGTGAGTTTAGGGGGTGTTTGTGTGTCTGAGAGACAGCATTGAGAGACAGCATGTGTATGAGAAAGGGTCTGCATGAGTATGAGAGTATGTAAGTGTGTGTGAGAGAGTGTGTAGTGTAGTGTAGTGTAATGTGACATGAACCCAAGATCCCGGTTAAGGTCATCCTCAGGGGTACCGAACTTGGCTATCAGCCTCTGCTCGGCCACTTTGCGTATTGCCTATCCCAAAGTCCACCTTGGAGGATGGTCACCCAAGGATCCATGCCCGAATGGCCTGACCACTGAAGTGCTCCCGACTGGGAGAAAACACCCCGGTCTGTTGATTGTTGTGTGGTATCCATTCATCTCTGTCGTAGCATTTGCTTGATTTTGCCAATGTACCATGCCTCAGGGCATTCTTGCCTACAGTGTATGAGATAAACAATGTTGGCCGATTCACATGAGTACCTGCTGCGTATATTAGATTAGATTAGATTACAGTGTGGAAACAGGCCCTTCGGCCCAACAAGTCCACACCGACCCGCCGAAGCGAAACCCACCCATACCCCTACATTTACCCCTTACCTAACACTACGGGCAATTTAGTATGGCCAATTCACCTAACCTGCACATCTTTGGACTGTGGGAGGAAACCGGAGCACCCGGAGGAAACCCACGCAGACACGGGGAGAACGTGCAAACTCCACACAGTCAGTCGCCTGAGTCGGGAATTGAACCCGGGTCTCTGGCGCTGCGAGGCAGCAGTGCTAACCACTGTGCCACCGTGCCGCCCACGGTGGCACAGGGTGGAGGGTGGTGTCCCCACAGGTAATGTTGGTATCCGTGTTGACACTTTGACACGTCTTGCACTGGTTGATATCACAGGGTTGTCATATGTGTTATGGTCGATGTTGTGCTGAAGGCTGGGCAGTTTGCTATGAACAATCATCTGTTTAAGGGGTTTGGCGGTTGTTTAAAGGTGAGGAGTGGAGGTGTAGGGAAGGTCTTGGGAAGATGCTCATCTTTATCAATAATGTGTTGCAGGCTGCAAAGAACATGGTGTAGTTTTTCCCGGGAAGTACTGGACAACAAAGGGCACCCTATCAGTTGCATCCCATGTCTGTATCCTGAGGGGGTCATGACTGTTTCTCGCTGTGGCACATCGGAACTCGCGAATGATGAGTTGAGCATCATACCCTGTTCTTATGAGGGTATCCTTGAGCACCTTCAGGTATCTGTCACACTCCTCCTCATCTGAACAGATCCTGTGTGCGTAGGGCTTATTCATAGGGGATGGCTTTTTTAATGTGGTTAGGGTGGAAGCTAAAGAAGTGTAGCATTGTGTGGTTATCCATGGGTTTGCGGTACAGTGAGGTACTGAGGTGCCCATCCTTGATGGAGATGCATGTGTCCAAGAATGAGACAGATACTAAAAAGTAGTTCATGGTCAGTCTGATGGAGGGATGAAACTTATTGATATCGCTGTGAAGTTGTTTCATTGACTCCTTGCCATGGGACCAGAGGAAGAAAATGTCATCAATAATATCTTCTGTAGAGTGTTGGTTGGAGGTGCTGTGCAGCAAGGAAGTCTTGTTTGAACTTGCGCATGAAAATGTTGGCTGTTCTGTGAGTCTGGATGAAGGACTGGTTGTCAAAGATGAAAACGTTGTGGTCGAGGATGAAGCTGATGAGTTGTAGGATGGTGCTCGGAGATTGGCAGTTGTTGGTATTGAGTAGTGAGGCTGTTGCAGCGATGCTGTCAATGTGGGGGGTGCTGGTGTAGTAGAGTGCTGAAATGTCCATTGTGACAAGCAATATTCCTGGTTTCACTAGTCCGTGGGGGCTGAGTTTCTTTAAGAAATCTGTAGTGTCGCGACAGAAGCTGGGGGTCCCCTGTACAATGGGTTTCAAGATGCCTTCAACATAGCCAGAGAGGTTCTCACACAGGGTCCCATTGTTAGATAGAATGGGATGTCCAGGTGTGTTGTCTTTGTGCATCTCCGGAAGGCAGTAGAAGTCCCCTATGCGAGAAGAACATGGGATGAGAGCGCATGGGGAACCCTGAAGGAATGAATCAAAAGTCTTGATCAGTGTTTAGCTCACAGGTATGTTCTTTGGTCAGATCGGCCAGTAGTTGCCTTTAGTGTTCCTGGTTGTTCAGTTGTCGGTACACGTCCTTGCAATAGTCCGTTCTATTCAACGAATACCAACAATTGCCAGTCTCTAAGCACCATCCTACAACTCATCACTTCATCCTCAACCACACTGTTTCACCTTTGACAACCAGTTCTTCATCCAGACACACGGAACAGCCAAGGGGACGAAATTTGCATCCCAATATGCTAACATTTTCATGCACAAGTTTGAACAAGACTTCTTTGCTGCACAGCACCTCCAACACTATACATCAGATATATTGACAATATTTTCTTCACTGGACCCATGGCGAGGAATCACTGAAACAACTACACAGTGATATCAACAGGTTTTTTCCCACCACCAGATTTACCATGCATTAATCTTTAGTATCTGTCTCATTCTTGGACACATGCATTCCATCAAGGAAGGGCACCTCAGTACCTCACTGTACCGCAAACCCATGGATAACCTCACAATGTTATATATCTCTAGCTTGCACCCTAAACATATTAAAACAGCCATCTGCTATGACAAGCCCTACACACACACAGGATCTGTTCAAATGAGGAGGAATGTGACAGACACCTGAAGGTACTCAAAGGTGCCCTCATAAGAACTGGGTACAATGCTCAATTCATCGATTGCGAATTCTGACGTGCAACTGCAAGAAACCATAATGATCTCCTCAGGAAACAGACACTGGTTGCAACCGATACATTACCCTTCATTGTCCAGTACATCCCGGGAGCCGAAAAACTACACCAAGTTCTTTGCAGCCTATTATTGATAAGGATGAGCATCTTACCAAGACCTTTCTTATGCCTCCACTTCTCACCTTTAAACAACTGCCAAACCTTAAACAGACGATTGTTCGCAGCAAACTGCCCAGCCTTCAGCACAATATCACCCACAACATTGTACAACCCTGTCATGTCAACGACTGCAAAACACGTCAGTGTTGACACAAATACCACCATTATCCCTGGAGACACCACCCACCATGTACATGGCAGGTACTAATGTGAATCGGCCAACATTGTCTATCTCATACAATGCAGGCAAGGATGCCTGAAGGCATGGTACATTGGCAAGACCAAGCAGACACTACAACAACAGATGAATGGACACCTCACAACAATCAACAGACAGGGGTGTTCCCTCCCAGTTGGGGAGCACTTCAGCCATTAGGGACATTCAGCCATGGATCTTTGGGTGACCATCCTCCAAGGTGGACTTCAGAATAGGCAACAATGCAAAGTGGTCAAGCAGAGACTGATAGCCAAGTTCGGTATTCATGAGGATGGCCTCAGCTAGGATCTTGGGTTCATGTCACACTACAGGTGACCCCATTACATTATAAACACACACAGTCTTACATACTCATACACACATGCAGACCTTCTGTAGTACACACGTTCTCTCTCATACACACACACATACTCTCCCCACACACCCTCTCACAGGCTTATACTCCATCACACCCACACACACACCTTACCAAGCTTTCGCACATGCAAACACACACTCTCTCACATGCACTCATACTCACATGCACAAACTCATAGAGACATAGAGATGTACAGCATGGAAACAGACCTTTTGGTCCAACATGTCCACGCCGATCAGATATCCCAACCCAATCTAGTCCCACCTGCCAGCACCCGGCCCATATCCCTCCAAACCCTTCCTATTCATATACCCATCCAAATGCCTTTTAAATGTTGCAATTGTACCAGCCTCCACCACTTCCTCTGGCAACTCATTCCATACACGTACCACCCTCTGCGTGAAAAAGTTGTCCCTTAGGTCTCTTTTATATCTGTCCCCCTCACCCTAAATCTATGGGCTCTAGTTCTGGACTCCCCGATCCCAGGGAAAAGACTTTGTCTATTTATCCTATCCATGCCGCTCATAATTTTGTAAACATCTATAAGGTCACCCATCAGCCTCCGACGCTCCAGGGAAAACAGCCCCAGCCTGTTCAGCCTCTCCCTATAGCTTAAATCCTCCAACCCTGGCAACATGCTTGTAAATCTTTTCTGAACCTTTTCAAGTTTCACAACATCGTTCCGATAGGAAGACCAGAATTGCACACAATATTCCAAGAGTGGCCTAACCAATGTCCTGTACAACCACAACATGACCTTCCAACTCCTGTACTCAATATTCTGACCAATAAAGGAAAGCATACCAAATGCCTTCTTCACGATCCTATCTACCTGCGACTCCACCTTCAAGGAGCTATGAACCTGCACTCCAAGGTCTCTTTGTTCAGCAACACTCCCTAGGACCTTACCATTAAGTGTATAAGTCCTGCTAAGATTTGCTTTCCCAAAATGCAGCACCTCGCATTTATCTGAATTAAAATCCATCTGCCACTTCTCAGCCCATTGCCCCATCTGGTCCAGATCCTGTTGTAATCTGAGGTAACCTTCTTCGCTGTCTACTACACCTCCAATTTTGGTGTCATCTGCAAACTCACTCTCTCTCTCATGCATGCACACACACAAAAAAGTCAATGGGGTGAATTTGTATTTGCAAAATTTTATTTGTAGATACATTCTATTCTGCTCAAAAATGCACAATCTGCAGACAGTCAACACATGTAATGTTTTGTAAATTCCATTTTGGGAATAGAACCAGTGTGACTCAAGATTGGGATACAGACAGATTCTGACCTCACACCTTTAATGCATTGTCTGAGCTGAGACAAGGTGACAACCTTTTGTTATAAAATCTTAAGTTATCTCGAGAAGGTGACTTAAAAGTAGTTCTGAAATTTACATGTTAATGAACAGAAACCGGCAATCCATTCTAAAGAATTTAACAATCCAGATTTGTTCAATATATCATTTCAATTGCATGATATTGTAATCTTTTGCAATAAATTCTGTGTCTTATAGATTATAAGTGTTTTATACTCCACAACTACCTGATGAAGGAGCAGCATTCTGAAAGCTACTGCTTCCAAATAAACCTGTTGAACTATAACCTAGTGTTCAGTGATTTTTAACTTTGTCCACCCTAGTCTCAGGAGAAAGTGAGGTCTGCAGATGCTGGAGATCAGAGCTGAAAATGTGTTGCTGGAAAAACGCAGCAGGTCAGGCAGCATCCAGGGAACAGGAGAATCGACGTTTCGGGCATAAGCCTGAAGATTCCTGAAGAAGGGCTTATGTCCGGAACGCCGATTCTCCTGTTCCCTGGATGCTGCCTGACCTGCTGCGCTTTTCCAGCAACACATTTTCAGCCCACCTAGTCTGACACCGGCTCCTGCACATCATGGCTATCTTTCTAAGGATCTTTGGTGAAATTCTGTAGTAGATCATGTATATACTACACAATGCTGCTGCTGATGGAGGGAGTGGATATTTGTGAATGTGGTACCAGTCAAACTGGTTGCTTTGTCCTGGATGCTATCAAGCTTCTTGAGTGTTTTTGGAGCTACTCTCATCCAGGCATGTAGGGAATATTCCATCAACATTTTGACTTGTGTCTTATAGATAGTGGACAGGCTTCCAGCAGTCAAGAGGTGAGTTACTTGCTGCAGTATTTCTAGCCTCTGATTTACTGTTGTAGCCACATATTTATATGGCAATCCGGTTGAATTTCTGGTCAATGGTAACCCCCAGGATATTGATAGCAAGGGATTCTGTAATGGTTATGCCATGGGATGTCAAGGATCAGTAGACAGATTATCTCTTATTGGAGATGGTCATTGCCTGACATTTGTGTGGCATAACTGTTATTTGTCACTTGTCAGTCCAAACCATTCATGAAGAAGGTCTTATGCAAAGATTCCTGAAGAAGGGCTTATGCCCGAAAAGTCGATTCTCCCGCTCCTCGGAACCACACTTTTCAACTCTAGTCTCCAGCATCTGCAGTCCTCACTTTCTCCGACTTGTCAGTCCAAGCTTGGATTTTGTCCAGATATTTGAATGTGGACTGCTTTAGCATCTGAGGAGTCGCAAATGGCACTGAACATTGTGCAGTTATTGGTGAACATACCTGATTCTGACCTTACGATAGAGGGAAGGATGAAGCAGCTAAAGATGGTTGGGTCTAGAACATCACCCTGATGAACTACTGCAGAGATGTTCTGGAGCTGAGATGAATCAACAGCCACAATCAACTTCCTATGTGCCAATTATGTCTCCAACCAGCTATCAACCGCCTGTTGATTCCCAGTGTTTATTTTTGCTTGGGCTCCTTTTTGCCACACTTGGTCAAATGCTGTTATCTCATCTCACTAGAATTCAACTCTTTTGTCCATGTCTAATCAAGGCTGTAACGAGGTCAGGAGCTGACTGGCCCCAGCTGAACCCAAACCGGCCATCACTGAGTGGGTTATTGCCTAGTAGGTGATGCTTTATAGCACTTTTGATGAAACTTGACAATCAACAGTTGAGTAATGGAGCTGGAATTGGCCGGCTTGGAATTGGCTTTTTGTAAACAGGGCAAACCTGGGAGATTTTTCACATTGTTCGGCAGATGCCAGTGTTGTAGCTGGACCGGAACAGCTTGGGCTAGGGATGTGACAAGTTCTGGATCACCAGTCTTCAGTACTGATCCGGAGATAAAGCAAGAAAAGGGCAACTGGGGACGGACAAAAAACGCCGACCAGCCAGCGACGCCCACAATCCCACACGTAAGACATATATCGATCTAATTAAGTGTTGTTAACTCTGTGCGACCTTTACAGACGAGACTAGCTGCATCGGCCAAAATAAAATGTCATCGTGGGATTTTTGAACCCACTGCTGTTCCACTTTCACCCATTACCAGTCACACTCCGGTGACCCCTGTTTTGCGATGACAACACCGTTTAACCGTCTCTCCCCAGGCCACTGCGCATGTGCGAGCGTGGCCGGTCTCGTCACGTGCGGGGTGACGCACTGGGCGTTCGCGTACTGCCTCCCGACCTCCATCTCTTTCCAGAGCCGCCATCTTGCTCACCGCGTGTTTCCTTTGGGTCCGGGCAAACATAATAAGGTTTGTGAGTCGGGCAGGGAAAGTTTTCTAACAGTGTAAGTCGTCGGACAGTCGACTCTCTGATCAGGTCGGGGTGAAATCTGCATCTGAGTGAGTAAAGCATTAATGGGGGAGCGGTTCGTATGGTTGGAACAATGTTTTGAAAAAGACTAATTGGCATCTGGGTTTTTAGAAACGGGCTGTTTGTGCTAATTTAGTGGCTGGTTGTTGTTCAGAGGCCAGGAGGACGTTAGGCCGCATCCCGACTTCTGTTGTGGAGGGAAAAGTGTATTAGTCTTGCGTCTGATCGGAGAAAAATGATCGTTTTTTTGAGACTCGAATTTTATATTCGTACCGAATTGAATTGCTGTTGTCGGTTACATTCAGGAGGGACTCTGCGTGAGTGTAGTTGAAGTTTTCAATCAGCCTTCCATTTGTTCTTGGTGTTTGGGACGTGCTAGTGAAGTGAAGCAGGGTTATGATGAATAAATGTAAAAATTCATAGAAGATTAATTTTGAGTGTTCAGGTGTTTGAGTTACTTGATAACTTTAAAATTTCGAGCAGAAACATGGATTTGAATTTACGGGGATAGATACAGTTTCAAACCTGCAAATAAATTTCGATGTAAATATTGATAATTTGAACTCAACTTTTTTTTTCTCTCTCCCTCAGAGTAAACGCTATGAATCAGGAAAAGTTAGCTAAACTGCAGGCTCAGGTCCGGATAGGAGGAAAGGTGAGGTTTCTGTTCAAGTAAGATTACTGAATACAGTGGATGTTGCTTATTGTCTATTCTCTTTTTTTTAGCTGAGGGTTGCATTTCAATAATGCCTTTCCTGACCTTAGAATGTCTGTGTTTTTGCAGGCAATGAGATACTTTAAAAATGCAGTTTCTCATTGCAGTAAAGTAATATGTTATTTTGCCTGTACCTGTGCCTTACATTATTGTAAGGTAGACAAGTAGGAGGCTGGAAAAACACAGCAAACCAGGCAACGTCAGGAGGTGGAGAAGTCAATGTTTCGGGTGTAACCAAGTGTATTTTTGTGGCCAGCAAGTTTTAGTCTGTGTGCAAAGATTAAGTAGACAGATGTCATGAATACATTATAGACCTGGCTGAGATTGGCTTTTATTTTGGAACCTTCCTGTAAATTGTCAGCATTCAGAAAAACTAGGAGCAGGGTGAAGCAACTCAGTCCCTCCAGCCTACTTCCATTTACTACGATCATGGCTGATCCTGATACAGTCTTGACCCACTTTGGCTGCTCCCATAACCCTTCAATGCATCACTAATTCAGAATCTATCTCTTTGTTAAGTTTGTTTGTTGTCCTGGCATCCACTACTTGCTGGGGTAGTGAATTCTGAATTTTGAAATTTGAACTTTCTGAATTCCGCAGATTGACAATCCTTTGAGTGAAGTAGTTCCTCATCTTTTTAAACTCTGTCATCCCTTAGTATTAAGTTTGACATCTCATTCTAGGTTGCCCACAAGGGGAAACGTTTGCACTACTTCTACTTTGTCAACTCTCTTTCGCATCCTACATCCTTCAAATAGATCTCCCTCATCCTTCAAAATTCTAGTGAGTATAGGCCTAAACAGCATGTCTCTCCTCATAAGTCAAGCCTTTCATCTCTGGAATTAATGTAATGAATGTTTGCTTCCAATGCATTTATATCCCTCCTCAAGTACGGGGACCAAAACTGTACACAGTATTCCAGATGCAGTTTCAGCTTGTACTATTGCAACAGCATTTCCTTACAATATTCCATTCCATAAGTAAAAGATGCCAAATTTTTATTTCTTCATTGTAGCTCACTTTACCACGTATTTTCATATCATCTGCAAATCTGGCTACAGTGCATACTATATTGATGATATGGATGCAAAGGTAGATTGTAAATAATTGGGGCCTGAGTCCGAACCCTGAAGCACCCCACTAGTTACAGCTTGCCAACCAGAAAAAGCCCCATTTATCCTGAATCTTGGCTTTCTGCTGGTCAGTTCTCTGACCAAGCTAACATATTAGTCCTAACCTAGTGTAATCTTTCCTTGTGCCTAAACCTTTTGTACTACATCATATCAAATTCAGATGGAGTATGACTTTAAAGGAAACCTTATAGCCTCTTTAATCAATAACTTGTGGGTTTGAGGCACATTTGGCCTGACACTACAATGAAGAATTGTGGAAGTGCTGGACTCCCTTATATAGCATAATCCTTTAGATGGGATGTTAAACTGAGATAGTACTTGCTTGTTTCAAGTGATGTTCAAGATTCTATGACAGTATTTTGTGGAGAAGCAGATGTCTGTTTCTTCTCAACTAACAACATTAAACTGGGGAAATAACTTATTTTTCATTGCTTTTCTCAGTGGTTGCTGCATATACTCATTGAATGCTTTAGTTAAAAAACAGTTCATTGTATGTGATCAACTTTGGCAAGTTTGAAAGAATTTTAAAATATAAAACTAGCCAATAAAATGTGCTGGTTATCTTAAGTATAGACAGAAAAAGCATCATGGAAACATATATACTTCATGGACTACAGAAGTTTAAGATGATTTTTGGCAAATCTGGACAGATAGCAAATGCTGGCCTTAACAGTTACACCCAAAGTCTTTCAATTATACCAAACTTTGTTTTAACTGTCTCTTTATGAATTGGCACTCTTGATAAACCAGCAAAAACTATATAACCTCAAATGCCAGAAGTTTACTGTATTATCACAATCTGCAATATCCAAGTCGTAAGTTGAGGGTGTGTGAGAAGATTCTCTGCCGGTAGATTTTATTTAAGGCAAAGGAGCATTATCATTTTTGAGTGATATATGCCATATATAAAATATAACAGTGATGAGTAAACCCCTGCGTTTTGATTTTATTACTTAGTATGTTTTTATATTGATTATGTGGATCTCTTAATCAACTGGTACATTGCTGGTTAATAAAAAGTTTACTTTAATTATAAACAATTGCTGAATTGAAGGAAAATATTTACGTTGCTGATTTTAATGATAGGATTCTACAAAATGATAAATAATCTTCTAGGTTGGTTTGATTAATAGTTTCAAAGTTTGACCTGTAATTACAAAGTCTTTACATATTCGTTATTTTCTTTTTTACATTGTGCTAATTTGGAAGAAGTTATTTCTTTTTTCTTTAAGTATAATTACCTCCACTCCAATACCATCTTAAACACAGATGAACTAGTATTGGAATTTTATTCTGACTTTAGGAATAAGCCACACTGCATGGGCAACTCGAACAGAGATTTGTCCTTCATTTGACAGGTACCTTGACGTATGAGGTCAGTGCTGTGAAATAGTAAAATTATGTTTTATTCTCAATGAATGAATAAAATGTCTATCTTACTGTTGAAAGGAGATTAAATGAGCAATACAATCTGATTTTATGATACATTTCACAGTTAGCTTACTAAAATATTATTTTGAGTATTTATAGAGGAACCTCGGATATCCAAGGGACACTGGCGCTGAGTATTTCGTTCGGATAATCGATTGCCAGATAACAGTTTCGCCAAATATCAGGACCTTGCGATCTTGCCGCATAATCCGAAATTCGGATAATCGAGGTTCCTCTAATTTCAAGGTTTTTCACTCGTGTCTCCGCTGCCTAGTTAAAGAAGAATCAGGCAGGGATGGTTGTCAAAAAGACCTGTCTTCACATCTGCTTTTCGATCCTGATGGGATTTTGGGTAAATGTGGGTGGGCAGCTGGAAGGTATTTATTCTTCATTTGGCAGGAGCCTTGCCACATGAGTGATCAGTGTTCTCTCGTGTGAATATTTACTGTTCCACACCTGGATATTGTGGTATAGAATTATCTGAGGTTTCTAGTCCTGATCTGTAATCAGTGGAGAATGCTGAGAATTGAGCGTTCCTTTGCCTTGGCTTTGATTCCATGCAGTTGAACTGTTTGTTGGTTCAGGCAGAAAGATTAGCTATGTGTGCAGCTGACTGACCAGTGCTAGGATTCGTATTTCAGCCTTCGGCTATTGTGTGAGGAGCAAGAGGCACTATGTATGATCACATTATGATGTGAAGCTCTTTCAGAAAGTTAACTTGACAGATTTCAAGGTAGTTAACTGATTTTTGGAGTAAGATTTCTGATCAGAAGGGTTTGGTCATAGGTAGAAATATTTTTTCTCAATTATGTTTGCTTTAACTCCGACTCCATTTCTTTATACTAAAAGGAATTTTTCAGACCTTTATTTTACTGTACACTTTAGGAGCTTGTAATAACAATATAAATTCATGGGGATTTCAAATATGTGCTGTTCACAACTAAATTTAATGTAATGTCCATGAATTTTTGCAGGTTAACTTCTTTAGTAGGCTTCTCCCTCTTTGTTAAATTAGTTTCTTATAGCATTGCAGATGAGATAAAAGGAGTCAAGTCTGCACTCTGGTTCTTTGTTACTGTATCTATAATACATCAAAAACATAGAAGATAGGAGCAGAAATAGGCCATTCAGCCTTTCAAGTCTGCTTCGCCATTCATTATGATCACAGCTGATCACCTAACTCAATAGCCTATTCCCACTTTTCCTGTAACCTTTGATTCCTTTCACTCCAAGTGCTTTATCGTACTCTTTCTTGAAATCATACAATTTTTGGCCTCAACTGCAAGTGAATTCCATAGGCTCACCTGTCTCTAGGTAAAGACATTTCTCTTTATCTCGCTCCCAAATGGTCTATCCCACATCCTTAGAGTTTGACCCCCTGGTTCTTGTTCGCCTTGTTATCCTTCCCGCATCTACCTTCTTGTCCTGTTTGAATTTTGTAGGTTTGCATGAGATCTCCGCCTCATGCTTCTGAACTCCAAATGAATATAATCCTAACCCATTCAATCTTTCTTCATGTCTGTCCTGCCATCCCAGGACTCAGTCTGCATTCCCTCTATCTGCCCACAATGTTCCAGGTGTGGTTTCACTAAGTCTCTAATTACAGCAAGACATCCTTGGTCCTGTACACACATTCACTTGCTATGAAGGCTAACATTCAATTTACTGCGTTGTATGCTAACGTACAATCTCCTGCAGCTGCATGCTTACCTTCAGTGTCTTGTGTACGAGGTCTAGTTGCACATTCCCCTCTCTGTTAATAGCCATTTAGATATTCTACTGACCTGTTTTTGCTCCCAAAGTGGCTAACCTTACATTTATCAATATTAGACTGCATTTACATCGAAACTGTGCTGACGAAAGGGTATGTTAAAATTGTTATATTCCAATTTTAGGAATAATTTGCAAATATTAAAATACAGCTCTGTTTCTGAATGAAGTATGATCATTTAAAAATGAACCCAAAGAACTTTTGCAGTGTTATTGTTAAATCCTTTACCAATTTTCAATTTGCAGTATTGATAATTAATTTATGCATTTTACATGTAACGCGTTTAGATCTCTCATATTTTGTTTCAGTGGGCAGTTCTTTAGCTTCCATAATCCAGGCATGAGCTTTAAATCGACAGACCAAGGTTGTTAATACGTGAAAGTAGATTAATAGCCTAATATTGTGGAGTGTGGCTATTTATCTGCCTGTCTTTAGTCGTTTAGTTTGAGGAAAAAAATGCATGTTTTAGTTTGGTAATAGCTGCAATGGGAAATGCCTCTTGAGTTTAGCCTGTTAAACTCAACAAAATTGTTACTAACAGAACAATTTCTTTTAAAGTAAACCATGTCTTGTTCATTTGTAACCTATCACTCTATTTTTGTGTTCATGTAATGTATTGTCTAAACTTTGCATTAGTGTATATTGTGTTATTTGCACAGATAAATTATATTTGAAAATGAATGTTTTGTGCTGATATCGTTAATGGGATTCTACAGAAATATTTCTCATGTTGGTTTCATGATCAGTTTCAAGTTTAATCTGTAATAACAGAGGAAGCCTTTTCGATTCTTTTTACTTTTGACTTTCTAGTAATTGGCTATGCAGGTTTACTTTGCAATCAAATTTTTTTTCAGGGTACAGCTCGCAGAAAGAAGAAGGTAGTACACAGAACAGCTACAGCTGATGATAAAAAATTGCAAAGCTCTCTGAAGAAACTGGCAGTTAATAATATTGCTGGAATTGAGGAGGTACCTTCTGTGCATTTTTACTAAATTATTTGATCACTTAATCTATTGTAAACATTTCTGCCCATCTTTTCAGATCTATTTGTGACTTGAATTTGCTAATAGAAACAGTTTTCAATTTTAGTCAATTGTGAGGGACATGATCCTATTTTAGTTACGTTTCTACATTTTTGCTTCCCAGCATCACAGTGGATGAGTACAATTACATTGGGCACATTTTTGCCATCTGAATTTCTTTTGAAAGTTGTAGTCTGGCTCTTATTTAAACTTTTAAATACAGATTGGTGCTACAGTGTTGCACAGTTCATTCTCTTGCTTTGCTAAGTAGACTGTTAATCAGAGCAGTACAAATACAAATTGATCAGTGCTATGGTTCCTAATCCTAATATTTGTGCTATAACTGCAATTGAAAAATATGGACCTGTTGATGTTAGATGCAAGTAACATTTTTTGTTGTATTATGACGCCTAACATGAACCCTTCTTATCTGATTTTGAGCATGACCAGTTAGTCTAGATGATGGAGGCTGCTGACGTTGAACAATACAACCAAGTGGGTCTTTGTTTTAGGAATGAAAATTTAAACAGCCATGTTCATGAGCTAATTCCCCTGAGAAACCCATTTGAATTTGCTGTTAAACAGTATATTGAAAATATTTTATATTCAGATGAATGACACACCTTATGAATATTTTTAATTTGTGCCAAACAGGTGAATATGATTAAGGATGATGGTCAGGTCATTCACTTCAATAATCCTAAAGTGCAGGCTTCATTATCTGCCAATACTTTTGCTATTACCGGCCATGCTGAGACAAAACAGATCACAGAAATGCTTCCGGGCATCCTGAGCCAGCTTGGAGCTGACAGTCTAACAAGTCTTAGAAAGTTAGCTGAACAGTTGCCTCGGCAAGGTATGAATAAGATCTTTTGCATAATTGTACTTGTGTTGTTACATTCTGCATTTAAAAATTTGATCTTAGTCCTGTTTTGTAGCATGACAACATGTGCAGAGGGTTTTCTAAGCCACGAAAGTAGTACGAGTATCTTCCATGGGAATATATATTTGTATTGCTTATGTAGATCAATTTTAGCACATACGTGGAACAAGCAAATGATTCAATTTACAACCTGCTGCACTGCCTATAAATAAAGAATATCAACTGGGTCACAGTGGATTACAAGACGAATATTTATTGGAATAAATTTTAGGTAACATCAGTAGTATGTTGAAAAGAACTCTTTTTGCAAACTAATAGTGTCCTGAAGTGTTTTACTAAGTGTTTTATTAAATACTAAGTGCAGTCATTGTTAGAAGATGATGAATGCGGCAGCTAATCTGAATGGAGCAAAGTCCCAAAAATTGAGTAAAATAATCTGTGTTAAAAAGGTTGGTTCTGAAATAAATACTTACAGTGGCTCTGGGGAGAGGCATGGGGAGGAGAGGCAAAAGTCGGGACTGCAGATGCTTGAAATCAGAGTCTAGATTAGAGTGGTGCTGGAAAAGCACAGCAGGCCAGGCAGAGCAGCTCCTCTAAGTTAGTGCAATGGCATTTTTTGCATCCATCTGGGAAGTCTTTTACTATCTCATTTAAAAGACAATACCTTCAATATGTCATTACAGTGCTGGACTGTCAGCTTAAATAGTCATGCCTCAACTTGAATGTAATTTTTATTCAGAGAAGAATGCAGATAGAATTTTGTTTAAAATAAAAATACAGGTAATTATAATTAATGGGAGTATTACTCTATTAAGCGTTGTTTTTAAACTGCAAAAAGGTTTAAAATTGAGAAATAATGAAGGTGATCAAAGAAAACGCAGGTACAATGGACCAGTAATAATCGGTGACATTAAACCTAAACCCCAAGATGGATCAGTGTAAAAATTATGTATCTGGCAAAATTGTGAGGTTGTGTGGAGGATCCAAGATTGTTTCCTACAAGTAGTACAACACTGAATCATGATTTGGGAAATTAAATTGTGTAAGTAGCTAACTTAGGGAAATATCACAGAAATAGCACCCAGTTACATTTTCGTAAGAAAGTAAGTACAACAAGAATTAATGTTCTTTAAATACAAGAACATTCTGGAAAATTACAGATCTGCAACTTTTTCACACAGAGGGTGGTACATGTATGGAATGAGCTGCCAGAGAATGTGGTGCAGGCTGGTACAATTGCAATATTTAAGAGGCATTTGGATGGGTATATGAATAGGAAGGGTTGGAGGGATATGGGCCGGGTGCTGGCAAGTGGGACTAGATTGGGTTGGGATATCTGGTCGGCATGGACGGGTTGGACTGAAGGATCTGTTTCCATGCTGTACATCTCTATGACTCTCTGACTCTACAACTAGTAAATCAAGCAAACTTCAGAAAATACAGATCGTGGGCGGCATGGTGGCACAGTGGTTAGCACTGCTGCCTCACAGCGCCGGAGACCCGGGTTCAATTCCCGCCTCAGGCGACTGACTGTGTGGAGTTTGCACGTTCTTCCCGTGTCTGCGTGGGTTTCCTCCGGGTGCTCCGGTTTCCTCCCACAGTCCAAAGATGTGCAGGTCAGGTGAATTGGCCATGCTAGATTGCCCGTAGTGTTAGGTAAGGGGTAAATGTAGGGGTATGGGTGGGTTGCGCTTCGGCGGGTCGGTGTGGACTTGTTGGGTCGAAGGGCCTGTTTCCACACTGTAATGTAATGTAATCTAATCTAATCTAAAAAATCTAATCTAAACAAAAAATGCATTAAGAAAGACAAGATTGCGAGAGTTGAGTGAATAGGTTAACTATGGAGAAGATGAAATTTGTGTGTTGTGGGATATATCCTTCTCACCCAGCTTGTTGACTTATTTTCGGGGGACTGGTGTTCCAATGCAAAGTCATGCGCGGGTGCTTCAAGAAATTACACACAGAAGGCTTAGTTAAGCTCATTATACTTGGTAAATGTTCAGTTATTTTTTAAAAGTCTAAGAGTTATTTACAGGTATTTGTTTGAGGAAGTCCATCGAGTTGGGGGTAAAACTATAAATATTATCAAAGAATATAAAAGAAGACCACATATCTAAACTAGTAAATGATAGATTTAGATTAAATTCTGGGAAGTTCTTCATACACTGCAATCAACATGCCTGTTGGTTCTTGGTTAGTGATGTGGAAATGAGAGCATAGTAAATTGTACGGCTGTGTGAATTGTACTACTAAAATTTCAATAACCAAGAAACTTCATCAAAATCCTACATTTACTTTATAATAATATATAACAATCTTAAGTGGGAAACCAACAACTGCAAAATCCAGATCGGAATCAAGTAAATCCACATGCTGTTTACGATCTACCTGACAGTGGCTATTCACCTCATCAAAGTTCAGCTACCCTCTGATCTGGGTATTATATTACCACCCTGGTGAAAGCCTTTTTAGTCTTAGCCAAAATTAAACTGACCAATATAAATAATGGTTTATAATTTGTGTATTGCAGCAGTGTTCCTGTCCACTTTCAATTTCTTCAATTCTCTATACAAAAAACTCAACCTGTCTTTGAATGTTAATAAAACAAAATTAATATGTCACCAGTAGACAAATGTTCCACTTCCCATGAAGGAGAGATTCTAGAACATGGAGTCATACAGCACAGAAACAGACCCTTCAGTCCAACCTGTCCATGCCAGCCAGGTTTCCCAAAATAAACTAATCCCATCTGCCTGCATTTGGCCCATATCACTCTAAACCTTTCCAATTCACATACCTGTCCATATGGCTTTTAAATGTTGTAACGCTACCTGCACCTACCACTTCCTCTGCAGCTCATTCTATACATGCAACGCCCTAGTTATGAAAAAAGTTGCCCTCAGAAGTTGCTAACATTGAGATAATTTGAGACCAATATGATTAGAACACCTTAAAAGCTACCTCTTTCAGAAGCCTGGGATTGAGAATGAGAGGGTGCAGATTTAAAGTAGTTTCTCGATGTACGATGACCAGAATTTATTTCTGAATTATCATCACCAAAACTGAGTGTCTAGTCATTTATGTCATTGATGTTTGTGAAATCTTTTTGGATACTAGTCAGTTGCCACACTTGCCTAACTACTAGAGCAACTACAGCTGAAGAGTATTGCATTGATAATAAAAGATATGGGATGACCCAAATTTGTGCAACAGGAATGTAATCCAATTTCTTTATTTACTTGCTATCCCAAGGAATCTCTGTACCTGCTCCATGATATTCGGAAAATTGCAATAGTAGGCCATCCAACTGAATATAACTGCATCCTATTCAACAAAATAATGGTTGATCCTCTAGCTCAACTCCATGCTGATAAAGTAAGGGATTCAGAAATAGGCAATACTTGAAATTTGGAATTTATGATAGAGATTACATTTATCAGCAAAGTCTTGTTTTTAAAAAAAAAAGCAGGATTCCACGCTAAATACAAATGGGCAAAATGGTGGAGATGTTCACAACTTGCCTAATTAGAATTGAGTACAGTCAGCTCTGATATAAAGCGATTATTCCCTACTCATGCGATCTTGCATTATAAGTAAATCATGCACTAGCTACACCGTTTAAACTAATGGGGCCGGATTCGCGTTATAGCCAACTCAGGTTAGGAAAATCCGCTTTCTACAAATAATGGTCAAAATTCTTCCATTGCTTTAAAGCCAATTCATGTTGAGAAAAATACGTTAAGGCAGAACTGACTAGGTGACTCAGTTGGGCCTGCTCTGCCTTTCAACAAGGTCAAGGTTGATCTCATCTTGTATCAGCTGCACTTGCCTACCTGTTTCCTCCATTACCATCAACTCCCTTGTCAATGAAAAGAAAATGCCTAACTCAGTCTTAGATATATTTCAATACTCAAGCTCTATTGCTTGCCAGGGACAAAAACCAAACCCCGAGGAGTAAATCCTACCAGCACCCATGCCCCCAAACCAGTCATCATCTCCATCTTAAATACCAGTGGAGCAGGAACAGAAATTCCTTGACATAATAAGGATGAAACACTTGAGTTAAAGAAGACTGTAAAAGCTTGGGAGCTTTTAATTGAAGAATTCTCTTTGAGGAGAATGTTAGGAGATATAATCTAGATGTTCTAAATTATGAAGGTTTGCTTGAAATAAAGTATTTCCATTGGTGAACTGAGTTTGTTCATTGAAGTTGCCATATACATTCATGTGAAAATTATTCTTATGGAAATGTTGACCCCATGATTGGTCTAAAAATCACAATTTTCTTCAGGGATCAAAGCCCAAAAATTCCAGAAGCAAAGTATAATTGTTGATGCCATCTAATTTTATTATCCGGGTATAAATACATTAATGAATACATTAATGAACACATTGCCTCGAAAATGGTGAAAACTTTTGTTTAATGTTCATGTGTTTGGTTATTATTGTTCAGATTGTGAATAATTAATGTAAGTTCTTCGATCTTTTTTATTTTCTTCTGTTGCAAACAGTTGTAATGGTTTTCGCTTCGGTCAAGCATGCATGTAAATTCCTCTAATGTTACCCATGTAAAAGTCAACTCTGACTTTCAGTCTAAACATTACACTCAAAAATTCAATTTTTGCATGTGTAACAAAGTGTTAAGCATTTTAATAAAAAAATGCACATTTTATTACATGCAATTTTCTACCCTTTTTAAAAGAAAGTCGTGGAGGTTAAATCCACATTGAGTTTTATATGAAAACTGCTTAAGTATTTAAGGGTTCCAGATAAAGATACTACTTGTTTAGCTTTGTACTGGATAAGATTAATTTCACTAAAAACCTTCCTTCTCTTCTGTGCAGTTCAGCACAGTGAATTTAGTGGGATCTAGTTGTTTATATTAGTATATAGCATGATTTTAAAGGAAGGAAAAAACTGGATTGATTATATCTCATCACGAGCTAGGACTTCTCAAGTGCTTCAAAGCCAGTGAAATACATTTGAAGCATAGTTGATTTTATTATGTGGAAAATACAGTGGCCAATTTGTACACCGTACACTTCTACAGTCAGAATGTGATAACAATTCAGGTAATCCATTTTCGTAATGTTGATTTGTGGTGTAAGAACTTGACCTGATACCAGAGAGAGCTTTTCTTCAAAATTTGAATTGCCTTGTATAAATATATTTGGGATATACAAATCTGTTGCTGCCTTATTTGTTGGCCTTATTTTCTCTCTTGAACTTGTGCATACCGTTTTAATTTAAAGTTGTCACAATCTGTATAGAAATTAAATCATTTTGAGTCATGAAATGTTTTTAATAGTGATATTTTTCTGGATGTGGTATATATCTCTCTAAGTTTTGAAGGAATATGGAAATATGGTGTTATGTTTCATCAAGGCAGTTGTAGCTCTACATGTTGGCATTTTGTAAATGTATGATTGGGAAATGTAGGTTTTGGTAACAATCTAAAACATTTATTTTCTGTTTAACCTAGTTTTGGATAATAAAACGCCCAAACCTGAAGACATTGATGAAGAAGATGATGACGTCCCAGGTAGAGTGATGACTAGAATGATAATCTTCCAAGGGTTTAGATCAGAGTGGTGCTGGAAAAGCACAGCAGGTCAGGCAGCATCCGAGGAGCAGGAAAATCGATGTTTCGAGCAAAAGCCCTTCAGGATAATCTTCCAAACTGTTTCTTAGTTATTTTGTAGCACTGTTGAATCTTTCCATCACTTCGAGGATTGATAGTATACTGATAGGGTGATGATTGACTGTTACATTTGTCCTGTTTAACTTTTTTAATGGATAGGATATACCTGGCAATCTTCCACTTTGCTGGCTCTATATCAGTGTGAAAGCTTGATTAAAGGCATAGTTAACACTGGAGCACGGACATAGTTCCAGGGCTCAAATCTTCAGTACTTTTGGTGGTACATCCCTGGGGTCCATAGAGTTTGCACTATCCAGGGCTGTCAGCTGTTTCTTGATATTATGTGGAGATAATTGGATTGGCTGAAGACTGCCATACATGATGCTGGGAACCTCACACGGAGGTTGAGAGATATCATTCACCTGGCACTTCTGACTGCAGCTTGTTGCACATCCTTCACCTTTGTCTTCTGTGCTGTGCTCCCGTCTTTGAGGACAGGGATATTTATGAAGTTGGTTGTTTAGCTGTCCACTATTATTCGTGACTGAATGTGGCAGAATTGCATAGCTTAAATTTGATCCCTTGGTTACAGGATCACTTTGCTCTCTGTCACATGCTACTTGCATTATTTGGAATGCAATTATTATAAAGAGACCAAAATTGCGCGCACTACTCCAGGTGTGGTCTTACAAGTGCTATGTACAATTACAGCAAGACATCTGTGATCCTGTATTCAAATCACCTCACTGCACACCAACTATTGAAAATGTCTTGATTGGTCATCTGGTATTTTGTGTTCAAAGCTAAAAGTTTTAATCTTCCAATCTCCTTATCATTGAAATCCTATGAAGACAGAAAGTTACAGTGAACGTTGGGAAATGTCAAATCACCACTACCCAAATCCGACCACAGACCTCTTTGGGAAATTTTCTAAGATTGACCTCATTTTCCAGAACCTGCTTGGCACAGATATACCTGTCCTCAGTCGTATTGGTAAGAGTGACCACCACACAGTCTTTGTGGACGTGAAGTCCTGTCATCATACTGTGTGGCACTGAGACTGTGCTTAAATGGGGTAGAATCATAGAGATGTACAGCACGAAAACAGACCTTTGATCCTACTCATCCTAAATTAATCTAGTCCCATTTGCTAGCACTTGGTCCATATCCCTCTAAACCGTTCCTGTTCATATACCCATCCAGATGTCTTTTAAATGTTGCAATTGTACCAGCCTCCACCACTTCCTCTGGCAACTCATTCCATGCACTCACCAGCCTCTGCATGAAAAGGTTGCCCCTTAGGTCCCTTTTAAGTCTTGCCCCTCTCATCACTAGTTCTGCACTCCCGCAACCCAGGAAAAAGAACAGGTCTGTATACCCCATCTATGCCCCTCATGATTTTATAAAGCTCTATAAGGTCACTCTTCAGCCTCCGAACATCAGGGAAAATAGCCCCAGCCTATTTAGCTTCTCCCTTTAGCTCAAATTCTGCAACCCTGGCAACATCCTTGTAAATCTTTTCTGAACCCTTTCAAGTTTCACAACATGGACTTCAAACAGTCCAGGCGCCTCAAGACTGGACATCTGTGAGGCACTATACTCCCAACACAATCTGCAAACTCATGGCCTTGAATATTCCTCACTCTCCCATGACTTGACGGTAATTGTATCAACCCTGGTTCAATGTACAATGCAGATGGGCGATGTCAGAAGCAGAATCAGGTATATCTGAAACTTGAGTGTCAATGTGATGAAAATACAAAACTTGCATGCCAAGCAATAAGTGACAGAGCTAAGCAATTTCTCAACTCGTGGATCAGATGTGTGTTCTGCAGTCCTGCCACATATGATTGCAAATTGTTTTGGACATTTAAACAATTTAATGAAGAAGGAAGTGGATCCACAAATATCCCTAAACGACCCCCCCCAAGTGATGGGGGAACCCTGCATAATTCAAAAGACAAGGCTGAAACATTTGCAATAATCTTTGACCAGAAGCACTGAGTTGATGATCCATCTGCTTTCCACCGTATGGTGGGAGCTGATGGCCTAGTAGTATTATTGCTGAGCTGATAATCCAAAGATAATTTCCAGGTAGTGGATCTGGGGATCTAGGTTTGAAACCCCTTATTGCAGATGGCAGAATTTGAATTCGATAAAACAAAACTGGAATTTCGAGTCTAATGATGATGAATCTGTTGGTGGGTAACTAATTTCCTTTAGGGTAAGAAACTGCTGTTTCTACCTGGTCTAGCCAACTGTGACTCCAGACCCCAGTGATGTTGGCTCTTGACTTCCCTTGGGGCAATTAGGGATGAATACTGGCCTACTCAGCACCACCCACATCGTGTGAACAAGTATTAGGAGAAAAGGATCCAGCATCACAGGGACTAGTTTTCAGCTAATTTGATTCACTCCACATGATATCAAGAAACAAGTAGAGAAACATTTGGTACTATAATGGCTATGGGCCTGGACAACATTCTGGCAATAGTACAGAAGATCTGTTCCAGAGCTAGCCATGCACCAGCTATACCAGGTCAGTTACAATACATAGAGGCATAGAGTTGTACAGCATGGAAACAGACCCTTCGGTCCAACCCATCCATGCCGACCAGATATCTCAACCCAATCTAGTCCCACCTGCCAGTACCCGGCCCATATCCCTCCAAACCCTTCCTATTCATATACCCATCCAAATACCTCTTAAATGTTGCAATTGTACCAGCCTCCACCACATCCTCTGGCAGTTCATTCCATACACGTACCACCCTCTGCGTGAAAAAGTTGCCCCGTAGGTCTTTTATATCTTTCCCCTCTCACCCTAAACCTATGCCCTCTAGTTCTGGACTCCCTGACCCCAGGGAAAAGACTTTGTCTATTTATCCTATCCATGCCCCTCATAATTTTGTAAACCGCTATAAGGTCACCCCTCAGCCTCCTATGCTCCAGGGAAAACAGTTTCAGCCTGTTCAGCCTCTCCCTGGAGCTCAGATCCTCCAACCCTGGCAACATCCTTTTAAATCTTTTCTGAACCCTTTCAAGTTTCACAACATCTTTCCGATAGGAAGGAGACCAGACATCTTTCTGACAATGTGGGAAATTGCCCTAGTATGTCCTGTTCACAAGAGAAAGTGACAAATCCAACACAGCAAATTACTGTCTCCTCATTCTGCTCTTGATCATCTGTAAAGGCATGGAAGGTATCATCAACAGTACTATCAAGCAGCACTTGCTCAGGAATAACCTGCTCTCTGACCCTCCGTTTCGGTTCCAGCAACCTTCAAGCTTAATACTATCCAGGTCAGACCAACCAGTTTGATAGGCTCCACATTCACTAACTCCTCCATTGATGCTTAGCAGCATCAGCATCTACAAGTTGCGCTGCAAACATTTATCAAAGCTCATTCAACAGCACCTTCCATATCTTTAAAAAAAACATACTATCTGCAAGTCTCTTTAAAAGCTATTCACCATCCTAGCCTGAAAATATATCGCCAATCACTGGTTAGTGAATTCTAGAGCTCTTTCTACTTGTATTGAAACTGTTGCTAACTGGACTGCAGCTTTTAAAGAAGGCAGCTTACACAATTGTAAAGAGCAACAGGGAATGGGTAATAAATGCTGGTTCAGCTATGACACCCAAATCCAATGAATGAACAGAAAAAGAAATGCAGCAAGTGTTGAGCACAAAATGTGGATCTTGCTCTATGTTGTGTCTCCTCTTTTTCAATTTTATAACTCTTTTATTCCCCTTATGCTGGTCATGTGAGCTTTGAGTATTCTACCTTTCCCTTCAAAGTACTATGCCTACTTTATATCTAATTATTTATTTGCTGAATGAGCTCATTTGCTTGGTTATTACTTTATTCTGGAGTCATTTTTCTTTATCCATATTAGGTCCCTTCTTAAATTGATTCTTACCCAGTTGAACATTTTTACCTTACGCATTTTCTTACTTAGCAAGAATTTAATTTTTTGTTACTGTTTACTGGACTATCTCCTGTTGTAGTAAACTCATACCTTATTTCCCAGAACCAAATTCAAAATGGGTTCCTTCCTAGTTGGACAGATGTATTGATTGAGGATACATTCATACACATCTCATGTCAGAAATGTTTTCCTTCCTCTTTCCTTACTACAGTTCATCCCAGTCTATACTGGGGTAATCGTTACATTATGCAGGTTTGAAATCTGCTAGTCTATTTCACTTTTACTGTTTAGTGGTATATAAAAGTAAACTTTCAACAATATAACTTGCCCTTGATTTTTCATTAACATCTCATAAATCCGTTCGAGTTAAAACTGCAACAACAACATCCTGTTCAGTACTCGAATGACCCTGCTCTTCATCTTGTGTCTGCCATTCCTGAGTACTTGATAGGTGAAAAGATTAACAACTGCCCTGTCAGTCTGACCTTTGAGAAACTAGCCTGAACTGGTGACTTTGTTACACAAATCTGCAAAAATCTGCCATGCATCCTTCTGGAATTGTCCATTGAAAGATTTCAAAAGAGAATATTTCCCTGTTTAGACCTCCATTTTTGTGGTCTGCTCTTACATAACATCCACACTCACTACTGCATTTGAGGCGCTCTTCTGTACCAGACCTCCTATCGTTGCTAGATTTTGTCAACTAATATTGACTATTGAAAGTAGTTGATGAATGGTACACTGATGAGCTGTAATCAGGAATTTGGAACAAATAAGTCTTCAAATCAACGTTTCACCATTCTGCCATTAATAATTTAATGTTGCAGTCTGTAGAGCAGTTTGATAATTTTCTATTAGTATATTTAACAATTCATATCTTGACCTGTTAAAGTGGATGAAAAGATTTAATAAGTAATAGTACAATAGTTTCATTTTAAACTTTTTTAAAAACTTGATTTTGCAGACCTTGTTGAAAATTTTGATGAAGCATCAAAGAATGAAGCCAACTAAAAAGCTGCTGGCACACCATAGACTTGGATAAAGACTGTACCAACAAGAAAACTTATTCCAAAGTTTTACTATATTAAAAGTGAAAAATCACAAGTTTGCAAATACAGTGAACTAAGGCATTTTATATTTTAATGATGCTGAATGTTCAGCATCTTTCAATTGGTTGAAATCACTTGTTTGCATTTTGCACTTCGAAAGAGAATCCTTTGGTCTGAAGTTGTAAGACACTGAGATTTCATTAAAATGCAACCTGAATAGGTTGTAAACACAGTGGTGGACAAGCTGGCGAAGAAGTCTTATTTAAGGTATTCCCTCATGACATACAAATAAAACAGATTGATTAACTCCTTGTTGTACATTGTGTGACTTTCATTTTAATGTTCATTTCATTAAATTGGACTGTGTGAAAACTAAACAGGCAAACATTCATTTGTTTTCATTTTATCTGCTGAAGATGGTATTTTGAACTTCTGTGATACTCCCAAGTACTTTCTTCCCAGGTGTCAGTGGCTTCCTTCAGCTGAGCAGAAGTGACAGAAATGATTGCAAAGCTATTCTGTTACTATACCATACTTAGCATGTAAAAATGGTTGAAAATGTGCAATGGTTTCCTACTTGGCCTATGCATATGATATGGCTGTAACAAGGTTGTGAATTGAGACTCTGCCTAAAATTTATAATTCTACCTCTTTTTTTTTTTTGTTTTTGCACAGAACATAACTAAGGGAAATTCCAATTTGCCATTCTTCACATGAATACAGGGTACTGTTTGATTCAATCATGGAGGGCATGACTGTTGTACCTAGTTCGCTACTTGTGCCTGATATTTGGTATCCTAGAAATGCAGTCAAGTTTATGTCTCCAGTGTAGTTCCAGGTGCAGAGACCAGCTCTGCCTATAAATGGAAACTCAATTTATCTGCCTGTTGGCAATCTAATTGAGACAACATATATACAGAATGAAATAGGGAAAATCCTACATTTCATAAAAATGCCAAATTTTTGGTAGAACTGTGATATTCTAAGATTTTACTGTTAAGAGCTATGATAGGACCACAGAACTGATGATTGAATGATATATTGGATATTTATTGAATAAAATATTCATCATTGAACAACTTCATGTTTTGCCCATTAAATAATTGGGAGAAAGTGAGGACTGCAGATGCTGAAGACCAGAGTTGAAAAATGTGGCGCTGGAAAAACATAGGCCAAGCAGCATCCGAGGAGCAAGAGAATCGACGTTTTGGGCATAAGCCCTTCTTCAGGAATGAAATAATTGTCACAATATTTGTTTCTGTTCCTAACCTACAAGCTCTGTCTCATTTAAAGTAAGCTGGTAATCAGCAGATTGTTGATTTAACAGAAGATAATATTTATTGTTTTTCTGGCGTGAGAAAGCTCCATGCAGTCGTCATCTAAGCTTTGTCAACTGCTTCAAAAGTCAGCATATGAGAACTCTTCTGACATTTCTAAATTATACCATCCTCAAATCCATTTCATGCATATGCAAAAACTTGTGATTTTAGTTGGGCAAAAATAAACGTTGGTTTTGTAGGATTTACATGCCTTTAAATAGATTAGGTTAAATGAGCATGCATTATAATTTACATAAAGAATCAGTTCCTTAAATATTAATCTAAGATCTTAATCTTGAACATTGGTTCATGTTTTGCAAGCTTGAGAACAGTCACAATAGTTTACATCATTCTGCAAAATCCCAGCTTTTGGTTTCTGTATGAGTGTCTCTCATTTGAGCAGTTTGTTTTCCAGCCTTACAATTTCGATCCACTTCATAAGGTAAGTTATTGCATACTGTAATTCATTGTGTAATTTATTGTGGCTTTCTACCTTGATTTAACATCTACCACTACATTATCATATCTATTTTCACATCATCATACCTGAAGAACAAAAAAAAATCAGTTTCTACAAATCACAATATGTTAATATAGTGTTTTGATGTAATTGGCTGCATCTGTTGTGAAGGCTTATAGTTAACAATGACAGTAAAACTATTAATCTGTTTTATTCTAATAAATATTAATTCTTTTTGCATTTATTATGTACACTGCCTTCCACACCCTTTGCATATGCTAAAACTGATTACAGCCATTTAATTTTAAACAGCATTTTTAAAGTTACTATATACACAGTTTACAGACAAATTAGATATTTCATCTGTTTTGATGGGGTTCAAGCAATAGCATCAGAATGGCAAATATTTGCAATCCAAGCTGCTCTCTCTACTTGGAGTTAATGATTGGTCAAACACCATTAGATGACTTGTGAATTTTACTCAACATGTAGAAACAGTGCGTGGAACGCCTACATTGGCATACCTTATTTCACTAAGGTTTGGCTAGTCTTGATGTAAGGTGGATGATGAAAGCTGAAGACATGAGAGCAGTAACAAATGACTAATATTAATATCTTATTTAAATATGTTTTTCTCCCTTAGCCTTTTTCTTTTCCACATCCTTTGGCTTTCATGGACTTCATCCTGATTTCATATAACTTTTCTCTTGCAACTTTCTCTCTGGTCCTCCTTACTCAAGGACTCTGTACGAAGTGTCTGCCTCATTCCAAGGAAGCACTGAGAGTTGACCAATAGATATGAGCTGTACAGCAGAAAGGTTCCCTTTTTCTTTTAATTGTGGTATGGGATATTTTGCTGTGTACAAGAGATCCTAGTTTAACATCTGAATTACAACGATGTAGCATTGTTTTAAAAAAAAATTCTCAGTCATGGAACATATGCTTTGCACAACATTATGCTGAAATCTGTTCATTGCCAAGGTGCATGTGAAGAATGTACTTGTGTGATATATCCAACTTACAGGGAGGCCAGACTCTTAGAATTTATAGAAGTATAACACTCATCCATGGACTCCAACAAACAAATAGGGACCCAATATACTGGCCATTATAACGAGCAACTGGAAGCAGCAGGAACGGAACCAAATGTGTACAAGACATTGGTTCGGCTGCATTTTGAATACTGTGTACAGTTCTGGCTGCCATATTACCAAAAGGATGTGGACGCTTTGAAGAGGGTACAGAGTAGGTTTACGAGGATGTTGCCTGGTATGGAAGGTGCTAGCTATGAAGAAAGGTTGAGTAGGTTAGGTTTATTTTCATTAGATAAAAGGAGATTGGGGGGGGACTGACTGAGGTTTATAAAATCATGAAGGGTTTAGACAGGGTGGATAGAGACAAGCTTTTTCCCAGGGTGAAGGATTCAATAACGAGAGGTTATGCTTTCAAGGTGAGAGGTGGAAAGTTTAAGGAAGATACATGCGGCAAGTACTTCACACAGAGGGTGGTGAGCGTTTGGAACGTGTTGCCGGCAGGCATTGTAGATTCATTTAAGATGCATCAGGATAAATGCATGAATAGGTGGGGAGTGGAGGGATACAGATGCTTAGGAATTGACCGACAGGTTTAGACAGTACATTTGGATCAGCTCAGGCTGTAAATTTTCGTTGTTCTTTGTAAATAAATTCCAGAAGAGACGGTACAGCAGCACTTCACAGGAGGTTCCAAAGCACTGAAGATATACCTAGACAAGGGGACAAAATGTCTGCAAATCAACTTCCCAGTCAGTGAATATACCCACAGTTATGGCAACCGAGCTACAAATCTTTACGCAAATCTTGATCATCAGATTAGTCATGATTTCTTGAATGGTGCAGAAGACTTCATGGGCTGAATGGCCTAATTCTGCTCCTACATGTACTATTAGGTTTTATAATACTGCTAATCTTTGTGTTATTTGGCAGTCGTCAATAGACAGCTGTTTATTGTCTATATAAAACTTCTTTAAGTACAGTGAATAGGTGAGGTGCCAGCATAGTTACTTGTGCCACATCATGAATCGATCCCTTCCAATTCAAATTTTAAAAAATGTCATAATTCATAGCACACATCTCTTGAAATGTGAACCATTACTATCCATCAGCAACCTGTTTAGTAAGGTTTCCCAATCCATCCTTGCCAATTTGCTTCTCATATAGTTATATATACCTTTATTTAGATTCAGGACTCTAAGATTCAATGACCTTCACTCTAACTTGATGGAAAATTCAATCATATTATGGTTGCTCTTTCTTAAGAAACTGTGAACAACAAGATTGTTCATTCTTTCTCATTGCATAGTACCCACTCAGATAGTTTGATCTCTAGTTCCTCAACATATTGATCTAAAATATCATGACACATACATGCCAGGAAATTCTCTTCCACAATACCATTATTAATTTGATTAATCCAATCTATGTTTAAACTAAAGTCATTCATGATTACAGTTTTAACTTTATTACATACACCTTTTGATTTTTCTTTTTATGATTAACACCTTCCCCCACATCTGCACTACTGTTTGGGGCCCTATAACCAGTCTCATTCAATTTTTTTTGCCTTTTTGTCTTTTTCTTATCTCCACCCATACAGATTTGAAAACTCTGGGCAGATAGATGGCAGATAAAGTTTAAATAGAAGTGTAGGGGACACATTTTGCAGAAAGAATATGGAGAGACAGTATAAAATATAAATTACAAAATACTGTTGCATTGATGGCTCCTTTATTAACAATACTATCCCACCTCCTTTCCCTTTTTGTCTGTCTTTCCTAACTAGTGAAAATGCCTGGATATTCCTTTCTCATTCTTGGTGATCCTGCTGCCATATCTCTGTAATATACCATAAGTGTTAATATGTATCTGTGCTGCTAATTCATAATACCTATTGTGCATGCTCTGCAATATGAAGACACAAAGCCTTCAGACTTGTCTTTTTACCTTTTCAGTAATCTAAGCATAATTCCGCACTATTGTTTCCCTTTGGTTTTTACTCTTTTGTTCCCGCTTTTCCACTTTTGCTCTTATCTTTTTGTCTTTTGTTTCTATCTTTGTTTCTCCCTCATCTGTCACCCTGCTCAAGTTCCTATACCCTGCGATTCTGGTTTAGATCCTCCCACCAGCATGAGTGAACCCCAGTCCCGACTCCGCCAAGTGAACTGGCCCGGACCCTGCTCTGACGCAGCCCATCATGCTTGTATTGGTCCTACCTTCCCTAAAACAAGTTCCAATGTCCAAGGAATCTGAATTCCTCCCTCCTACACTATTTCTCCAGCCACACAATAATTTGGTAAATCCTGTTATTTTTACTCTTGCCGATGTGTGGCACTGGTTGTAATTCTGAGACTATTACTAATGAAGTCCTAGTTTTTAATTGATGTCCAAACTCCTTATATTTTCCTTGTTAGTACTCAGACCTATTTTTAACTGTTGGTACTGATATGGACAATGAACATTGGCTGTTCACCCTCCTCCTTCAAAATGCCCGACTGATGTTATGAGATCTCCTTGAGCCTGACACCTACCATCCTGGAGTCTGCTTTGCGGCTGCAGAATTGTCTATTTCCCCTTTTTATAATACTCTGGAATTTTTTACTGCAGTGCAAAAACTTGGATAAGATATTTGACTGCTTTGACAATAGTCGGTTCTAATTTAACATGATAGTTCTGTTCCTATGCAACTTCGCATTATAAGAAAATCGTGAAATAGCAGCACAATTTAAACAATGGGGTCGGAATCGCATTATAACCAATACAGTTAAGGAAAGTTTGCGTTCTACAAATATCAGTCTAAATTCTTTAATTGCATTAAAGCCAATTTGAATTGAAGAAACACACATAGAAGGAACATGCTTTATAGCAGAACTGACTGGATAGCAAATTGTGTCACTTTTTCCACTGATGCAAATAATGCATGAATCTTATCAGAGATAATCATTTTTCAATACATTTTACTGTACAAGTTAGGCTAGTTTAAACAGTGAGTAAATTGAAAAATAAGGACAATTATTTTCTCTCATTACATTTGCTTTTTTGCAAGTTATTTAAGATCCATGCCCTCTTGTCCTCAATTCCTTAACAAGTGAGAACAGTTTCTCCCCATGTATTAAGTCCAAACCCTTCATTTTTTTCAAAACATCTATCAAATCTGCTCTTAGCCTCCTCCTCCCCATCTGTTGTCGTAGCCTTTGCATGGTACATTGGGGAAACCGAGCAAAGGCTACGACAATGGAAAAATGGGCACCGCACAATAATCTGGAGACAGGAATGTTCCCTCCCAGTTGGGGAACATTTCAGTGGTCCAGGACATTCGATCTCGGACCTTTGGGTGACCATCCTCCAAGGCAGACTTCGGGACAAGCAGCAGCGAAAAGTGGCCGAGCAGAGGCTGATAGCTAAGTTCGGTACCCATAGGGAGGGCGTCAACCGGGACCTTGGGTTCATGTCACATTACAGGTGACCACCATTGCACTATACACACACACACACACACAGACACTCCTACACACTCTCTTTCTCTCTCTCTCTCACACACACAGGCACTCCTATACACACAGACACCCACACACCCTGACAGACACACACACTCTCACATTCACACAGGCATCCTCTCAGAGACTTAGACCACTCTACACTCATGCACACTCTCTCTCTCAGACACTCACAACCCCCCCACCCCGACATGCACACACACTCCCACACTCACGCATCCACCCCCTCACAGACCTAAGACACTCTACACTCACTACACACACACATACACTCTCTCTCACACTCACAACCCCCAACCCAGACAGACACACACACAGACAGAGACAAAGACCCACATGCACACACATATTTTGTGGGGTGAATTTGTACTTGCAGTTACATTGTACTTTGCTTAAAAACTGCATGAATTCATGTAAAACTCTAGTATCTCACTTTTTAGATTAGAATCAATCTAAACATCATGACAGAGACAGACAACACAGGGGACTAACACCTTCAACATATTGTCTAGCTATCACCCATTGTTTCAGCTAACCTGAGAATGCAACTTTAAAAAAAGGTTTTGTGATTTACACATGAAAGAAGTGAAACTATCATGGTATTCAAACAGGTGAAAGAGTCAACAGACAATCAAGGTATTTTTCAATGTATAATTTCAGTTACATCACACTGTAAAGTTTTGCTATAAATTCTGTGTTTTAGGATTGAGTCCTCCACTATCACCTGATGAAGGAGCGATGCTCCGAAAGCTAGTGTGCTTTCAATTAAATCTGTTGGACTATATCCTGGTGTTGTGTGATTTTTATCTTTGTACACCCCAGTCCAACACTGGCATGAAAAAATATGGTAATTCCCACTGTAATTTTAATTTTCAGTTTCTTCAATTTCCTTAGATGCAGCTTCTGCAATCTTTGTGCCTTGTCTACTCTGTGTACAATCAATCTATCTGATATTTTATCTTTATCAATTCTGAATTATGTTTTTCCTCTGTCACCATGGCCTGGGCAGTATCTGTTTTCTTGGCAAATACAGCTACAATTCATTTAATACTTAATCCATGCCCCTTGCTTCTATGTGTAAACCTCCTTTTTGGTTCCCAATCAGCCTGACTGCTCCTTTGATCACCCTTTTACAATTTGTGTTTGTGGAAGATTTTGGGATTCCCTTTGTATTAGCTGCCAATTTTTAAAAAATTAATAATGCTTATTTGCTTCTCTGGTTGGTTTTCTCAACTCCTTTTGAACATTCTGCATTCAACCTGGTTCTCAATTTATTTTCTAGCTGACACTTTCTTGTGATGCTTTATCCTCGTTATTGATTCCTATCTCTTCTCTTTTCCAGTGAGCTCTGGATTTGTTTGCCCTATATTTCTCTTTTGGAGAAAATATACCATAACTGTGCTCAGTCATCTGCTTTGAAGGTAGTTCAATGATCAGTTTTCACAGAAAGTCTACCTTGCCAAGCTCTCCCTCAGTTGATTGTTCATATTTCAAATTATTCATTTTTCTTTTCTACCATCATCTCAAACCTTCTGTTACAATACTTACTAACACCTAAATGTTTCCTCATTGATTATGATCAACTTAGCTCACTTCTTTCCCAAGAACCAAGTCTAATTTTTCCTCTTTTGTCATTGAACTAGACACATACTGAAAATTATCTTCAAATTTGGGAATGTTTGCACCTCCCTGCACAGAATACTATCGCTTTCCCAGTCTACGTTTGGGAAATTATTCTTGCAGATTTGTTCCTCTACATTGTTCCAATTATAGATTACACTGAGCAATGTAGTTGCACTCTTTATTTTCCTTAGCTCCAGCCAATTCAATTATGTCCTTAAATACTCTGGGATGTTCTCTTTCTCCAGCACTGTAATATCCTCGTTAAACAATACTGCACCCCTCCCCCTTTATTCTTTTCTGCAAAACTTTTTTTCAGGAATATTTAACACCAAACCCATCTCTTCCTTGGGCTAGGTGCCTGTTATAAACACATGATAATTCACATTTGTAATTCACATCTGTAATTCACCAATCTTGTTTCGTATACTCTGTGTATTTACATAAATGCTGTGTAATCTTCATTTAGAATGTTTTAATCGCTCTCTTATCCTGATTTCACCTATTAACTTAGCATTCTTGATTCTTGTGCTAACTGTCTCTTCCAGTATTTTGGGAACCTTAACATTCATCTCTGATAAACTCTCCTTGTTTCTATCCCTGTTGATTTAGTTGAAATCCTCCTCAATAGCACCAGCAAAACATACCATCAGGAACTGAGTCTCAGCTGCTAGTTGTAACCCATCCAGCTTGTACAGGTGCCGCGTCCCCCAGAGCCAGTCCCATGAATCTGGAATCAAATGCTGTTCTGCACCATTTTTCGGGTTATGCAGTCACCTGTCTATTTCTGGTATTCACTTGCACGTGGCATTGGAAGTAATCCAGAATTTGAAGTCCTGCCTGCTAATTCTCTCCCCAAGTCCCTCAATTTGGATCACAGGACCACAACACCATTCCTAACTATGTTGGTACTGATATGGACTATGATCTCCAGCTGATTACCTCCCTGAGAAGAATGTGCTGCGTCCAATATGTGACATCTTTGACCCTGATACTAGGGAGGAAATACGTCAGTTTAGAGTTAAGTTGACAGTTGTTGAAAAGACTATTTCCATAATCAATAAATCCTATTGCACTACTGTTCTTTTACTCTTCTTCCTTCCCTTCTGTACAACTGAGCCACTGCAGTGTCACAGGCTTGCAATCCACTGAGAAAACAATTACCTGACTAGTTTCCAAAGCAGAAAATTGATTAATGAGCAAAATCATCTCCGTGAACTCCTCAGTACTTTCCTACTTGTCTTGGGCAGCCTGGTGGTCACCCATTCCTTAGCTGCCTGCATGCTGCTTTCCTGCAGTGTGGTCATCTCCCTAAGCATTCCGTCCATGTAGCACCATACAATGTAAATGCAACACAGTGACTCCAGCCACTGCTCAAACTCTGAGACGCAAAGCTCAAATGTCCCTAGCATGTGTCATTCCATGCACTTTTTTTGTTTTATTCATTCACAAGATGTGAATGAATCAATCGCTGTCAGGGTAAAAGGAATGAATGGTAGGTACAGGGAATGCTGGATGACTAAAGAAATTGAGGTTTTGGTTAAGAAAAAGAAGGAAGCATATGTCAGGTATAGACAGGATAGATCAAGTGAATCCTTAGGGTATGAAGGCAGTAGGTGTATAGTTGAGAGAAATCGGGAGGGAAAAAAGGGGACATAAGATAGCTTTGGCAAATAGAGTTAAGGAGAATCCAAAGGGTTTTAACAAATACATTAAGGACAAAAGAGTACCTAGGGAGAGAATAGGGCTCCTCAAAGATGTAAGGTGGTGTTTGTGTGGAGCTACAGGAGGTGGGAGGTACACTAAACAAATATTTTGCATCATTATTTACTGTGGAAAAGGACATGGAAGACATAGAATGTAGGGAAATAGATGGTGACATTTTGAAAAATGTCCATATTACAGAGGAGGAAGTGCTGGATGTCTTGAAATGCAAAAAAGTGGACAAATCCTCAGGACCTGATCAAGTGTACCCTAGAACTCTGTGGGAAGCTCAGGAAGTGATTGCTGGGCCTCTTACTGAGATATTTGTATCATCGATAGTCACAGGTGAGGTGCCGGAAGACTGGAGGTTGGCTAATGTGGTGCCACTGTTTAAGAAAGGAGGTAAAGACAAGCTAGGGAACTATAGACCAGTGAGCCTGATGTTAGTGGTTGGCAAGTTGTTGGAGGGAATCCTGAAGGACGGGATGTACATGTATTTGGAAAGACAAGGACTGCTTAGGGATAGTCAACATAGCTTTGTGCGTGGGAAATCATATCTCACAAACTTGATTGAGTTTTTTGAAGAAGTAACAAAGAGAATTGATGAGGGCAGAGCGGTAGATGTTATCTATATGGACTTCAGTAATGCATTCAACAAGGTTTCTCATGGTAGACTGGTTAGCAAGGTTAGATCTCATGGAATACAGGAAGAACTAGCCATTTGGATACAGAACTGGTTCAAAGATAGAAGACAGAGGGTGGTGGTGGAGGGTTGTTTTTCAGACAGGAGGCCTGTGACCAGTGGAGTGCCACAAGGATCCACTACTTTTCAATCATTTCTATAAAAGATTTGGGTATGATCATAAGAGATATAGTCAGTAAGTTTGCAAATGATACCAAAATTGGAGGTGTAGGGGGCAACGAAGAAGATTACCTCAGATTACAATAGACAATAGGTACTGGAGTAGGCCATTCTGCCCTTCGAGCCTGCACCACCATTCAATATGATCATGGCTGATCATCCTTAATCAGTATCCTGTTCCTGCCTTATCTCCATAACCCTTGATTCCACAATCCTTGAGAGCTCTATCCAACTCTTTCTTAAATGAATCCAGATACTGGGCCTCCACTGCCCTCTGGG